>NC_063242.1:13547186-13850216 GCF_020740725.1 Corvus hawaiiensis | reverse complement strand
AATGCACTCCATGCTCAATATCGGTGGAGGACAAACAGCCCTGTCACTGTTTAGAAGGACAAAGCTAGGGAACCAAGCATTTTTACTGCTTCTGTGTGCCAAGGGACACAGGAGCCAAGAGACAGATGAAGTAATAGACCTGAGGACATAAACCAAGTTAATGGCCAAAGTGAGAACCATGCCGGTCCTCCTGATTCCAGCCCAGTATCTTGACTCCAGGCCAAGCTCTCCCCAGATTCTTCTCAAATTTTAGTTTATTTTAAAACAATGTCTTTTTCCTTTTTTTCCTTTACCTTTTGAGATCCCAAACAAACATCTGACTTCTGCAGAAAAGAGGATGGGTAGAAGATCTGGGATCAAGCTTGCCCCAGATTATGGGACAAAGTACAGACCCAGTGGTCCAATTTGCTTTCTAGGAGATCATGCACAAGAAACAAGTTTAAATGGGCAAGGTAGCAAGTGCCTTGGGAGGAAGTTGCATTGAAGACTACAACATTTTTTTTCAATTAAGATCAACACCTCTTCTAAAGTTTAAGTTGTGCAATTGCAGAAGGATTTTCCTTCCTGCCACTGTCACTTAAAACATTAGGCAATTCATCCACAGTCTCAAGAAAAGACTTCCTTTCTAATACCTATCAGACTGTATATACTGTATCTGCATTTTGGCACATAAACCACCATCTGCTCCAAATCAAAAATGTCGTACTTTCAGCTGCAGCTGGGAGTTAACTGTTCTTTCTTATTTTCTTCCACCTTTTACACCTTGTGACTGGCATTGTGCTTTTCGGCATTTGCAGCCCGGGCCTGTCTCCAGCTGAATTCACCTGCTTTAAATTTTCGGAGCCCTAATAAAAAGGGCCTGCAGACACGTTTGCTCCAAGTGTGCAACCATTTAGGGGTGGTAATGAGTTGGACTGCAGCCTGGTATCTGGCAGACCTTCCCAGTCCATGACTCACTGTTAATTAAAACCACACTCTTTGCTTATTCCTGGGATAGCGTTACTTACAAATAATTGAGAGTCTCACTGCCTTAGAGCTCCCTCCCCCAGTTCTGTTCTGTAGAATAAACTTTTCTGACGGAGATCTGTTTCCCTTAAAGTTGGATGCAGCGTAATGGAGAAAGACACCCATTTTTCAATGAATCCTTGTTGTTCTTAATTTGGATTCTGATACTTTTCCTTGTTTTGAATTGCATCTCAATCCACAAGCAATCTGATCCATTGTACGTGAGGGCTGGTTTCTGGAGGCTACTGCCACGCCAAAATGCAGCACACGAACTGCTGCTCAACTGGAGGCATTTTTATGGCATGCCCATATATCAACTGAAATGTGATGGGCTCACACAGACCTTTGAAAAGGTTAATTTTAGCAGTATCAAACCAATTATTTAACAGGTTTTCCTATACAGAAATGTTGGAAGGAGCAGATAGATTAACCTTTCTTTTTTAATTAAGCCTATTATGATAGTATTTCACTCTCCCCCAAAGCAAAGAGGTCTGAGAATCATTAGATGTAAATAATTTAATGCAAGAAGGTAAAGCTGCAAGACACTGCTTTGGCTTGGAAGTGCCCATTTCTTGATTTATAAAACCATCTGTTGCTAGGCATCTATCAACCTGAAAAGTCACCTCTCTGATGGCTCTGCTAAGCCTGTTTAAATCAGCTGATGAATTCTTAACAAAATCTCCTACCACAAATCTCTGAGGTCTGGTGGCAGGAACTCTCAGCAGCAGCTCTTCAACTCTAGAATTGGTCTAACAAACCCAGGACTATCTCCCTTGGAGGTACAGTACCAAGCTCAGGATTTTTCCTGAAGTCTCTTTGTAGGACAGTTGTTGCTGCAACTCAGTTTGTGTTTTCTAATTCAATGGAGTTACACCATCAGTAACGAGCTGCACCAACACAGAGCCACAGGCATCGGTCAGCTCATGCAGAATTCAGAGAACTGGTCACTTACTTAAGTCTTCCCTTTTCCAGTGTAGTCTACCAAGAAAGAATTGAAAATTACATGAAACCTACACTGTTTGGACTCATTTTAGATCATGTCAATATTCTCCTGAATTCAGACACTCAGCAGCTTGCTCTGCATATGCATTAGGTTCCTTACAGTCAGTCCTGCCAAGTACATATTCCTAGCAGATTCAGCTGCTTCTGCCTCCTCCTCCTAACTAGCAGAAATACTTTCAGGATGTTATATGCAGACACCTAGAAAGAGAAAACTGAAGTTTGGAAAAACGTGTTTAATTGATATTTGATTTTCCACTCTCCATTTCACTCAATCTTTAAAAAGCTAGCAGATTACTCTGATGCAGATTCATCACTTCAGCTGAAGGGCAGAATTCCTTAAAGTATTTGAGATCACCTCACATAACAGAAAATATTATCCCTTTTTAAAAAAAAACGCCTGTGATAGAACTTTGGGTGTCAATAAATCTAAACACAGCTGCTATGTTCACTAAATATTCTGCAATATATGCAGTTTACAGAACATAAATAGCACTCACTGGGTTTTGATGTGAAGAAGTAAAATGTATTTACATACATTTCTATTTGACCAGTATTCATATTTCTTTGCAGACAGAGTTTTTTTCTTTCCCTCCTTCTTCCCTTGTGGAATAGTCTTGCCTTGGCATTGAGGTAGCCAGTCCAGGACCAGCCCAATATAAAGCTACACTCTGTGCTATGCAATTAGTGTTTGTTAAATCTGTTTTTCCTTGCACTGTAGGGAAATGACTATTGAACCCTGCCTGGAAGCTAGCACCCATCCTCCCCAGGACACTGAGCTCCCTTTGACCCAGACTCCAGGCTCAGGCTCAGCTCTGAACCAAAGAAAAAGTGAATATCTAAACATCATCATCTGATTTCAGAGGAACCAAAGTATGCCCATCTTTCTTCTGAGTTTCTGCCATCAGATTACTCCTGTTTTGTGCTTGTGAATACTTTCTTTTCAGAAGATCAAGAGCACCAAAGAAGTCTGTTGGAGCTCACTTTGGTAAAATAAAATCCTTTTAAGAGGAGAGCTGAACACAAACCATGCTAATAAGCCACACTTCTTTCCCTTGCTGGGTATAGCCCAAGGTTCTAGCCTGCTGCTAAATCCATTTTGCACAGTTTCAACGATAAAGCAGATTTAAAGCTGATAAAACCAGGTTCCAGGAGACACAAAACTTTGCATATGCACATCAGACCAAACCCTACATATCCTCCAATGCGCAGTTAAAAAGCTGCAACCTTCAGGCAATCCTCAGCTGCCAGGAGAGCCCATAAGAATTCCAAGTGCAACTGAGTATAAAGCAGAGTTCTGATATTGATCTCTCATGTGCTAGAAACTTGACCAGCTTCTGGCACTGCCACAACCCAGACAACGTGGCAACATGCAGAGAGGCCTCTTTTTACTCTATATAGGGACACCAAAATGGGCAACTGATCCCCCTAAGTACTTCACTCACTTCAAAGTTCAATTTCTATTTGGAATGAGCAAGTTGAAATTGTCTCCCCTAAAAATGGTGGTTGGAGAGTAAAGAAAAAAACATTCCACCCATATGTAAAAGAAGACAGAAAATGAGCCCCAAGCCATGCTAGACAGTCTGATAAAAAACATGTTAAGATTAGTAGTAGGAATTTCTCTGCACCCTGGGATGAATTCCCACTGTGGCTTTTTATACTATAAAATTGTTTTCCTCCTTCTGTGGGTTTTTCTGCAGATTTGGTATCTCTGCTACTCTTCTGCCCACTAGTAAAATACACAGCAAACACATCAACACTTCCAGCTAAGTCATTCCCCCAAATCGTTCTCAATCTCACTCAGCATGACCAAAATTTAGGTAACTCCTTCCATGAACTTAATACACAGTCTCTCTTCTGTCCTTTAAGAATAATTTCTGATAATCACTCAGATGCTGCTCTTACACTTGGATAACAAATCTGGAAATAGGAATGCTATCTAAGAAACTGAGCACTGTATGTAGCAGAACAACCTTTTCAGATTTAACCAGCAGCTCTGGTGAAGAACAGCTTGTTCCATTGGACTGTCAGGATTGTATGCTACAGGATTGAAAAATCCTGTAGCATATCTCTAACAGTTTTCATATTCTGCTTTGTTTTCTCAACATAGTAACTTTAGATTTTCCCACTTTAAAACAAATCATTTAATTTCCTGAAAATAAGTTTACTTCTTAACATAGCCAGCCCTCATGAAACCATTTCAGAACACAGGAATGCCAAAGCTCACTAAAAGGCATACAGATAGAAATGTGTATTTGATACCATCTCCTCATTTTCAAACTGCATGTTGCACTGTGCTGCATCCTCGGTTACTGGCTTCTGAAACATGTTGCGGCAGATGAGCCATATTGTCAGACTAGCAATGAACATCCCAATATCTGGTACAAATAGTCTGATCACGTTCCCAGCATCTGCTCCTTTCACACTGTATGGGATGAAAAAACAACAAAAAAAACAAAGAAACATTTGTTACTTCTAATGACATTTTCAACTGGAACAGAAAGTAAGCTCAAGGCAAAGAAAAAACCCCAAACCCCCAGTAATAAGAAATCTTTTCAATGTGGGAAATATGAAGATGATCAATGAACTCTAGACAGACAAATATTTTTGCTCTCCAGAAGTACAGAACACATGCTTATTTGCTGGGAGTTTGCACACTCATATTTTAGTGATACTTAGCATTTTGTTAACCCAATTCTGAATAAATTTTGTTGAGAGCAATGCAGGAATAACCTTTAAATGCAACAAGAAAGACTTCAGCTGAGTACCTGGAAGATCCATCTGTATGAAGCACAATCCCTTTACTGGCATTCTTTGCAAGGACAACAACATCCAGGTCCACCAAGGACAAGCATGTCTACCCAGACAAGATAGCATTCATGTCACCCTTAAGTGCGCCCTAATCCTACTTCCTGGCACACAGATGAATAACCAGAAAGTCTTTAATATTTTCACATGTTTTATTATGCTAACTGTTAATACATTTTATTCAACCAGACAATCTTAATACCTTTTTGCGTATTTAATCACTAGTATTTAAGTACAAATATTTAAATGCTAATTAATGTGTTCAATCCCTGCCAAGGAAACCTTTCTTCTCCTCTGAAAGATCTGTAAGACTTGATGACTTTTATATAGGAAAAAGATTGCACTGTTTCACTGTGCAGATTTAATTGTTTATACTAGGAAATATGACTTTCTGGACTTGATTGTGGTGTCTGAATTTGGATCACTGTTAAAAAGGAGAGCCTGGATTCAGGTTTAGTGGCACAACAAACAGTTTACTAAGCTGCTGAATGGACATACTAAACTCTCAACTATTGATGAGAGGATATAATCCTAATTATTTGAAAATGTGAAGTTAATGCATTTTAAATATGCAGCTGCAATTTCAATTTTATTTTTTTATAAGGCTTATGTCTGTAGTTAGTTCTGAGGACAGGTGAGGCATTGATATAGTTCCTTCCTGAGTGCACTAGACCAGGTCTTCATAGCCTGAACTAGTAGAAAACTTAATAGGTTGTTTTATAGATGCAAAGAAAGACGTCACCTCCGGCCTTTCTTCATCGCAGCTTTGAAGCCTAAAAGAAACTGTTTGTGAAGCACAACTGTTGTGAAACCTGCAACTGCTGTGATTAAATGCAGGCCTGGAGTATCAAAAAAGTCTCTAATGTGATTACAACACAACCAGTGTCAAGAACCGTGTGGGTCTGCTCATATGCCCACGATCAAATCCAACATTTCCATCACTGCTGCTGACCCAGCTTTTCCACTGATGTGTATCTTGCAAAATAACATATGCTCAAAGTGGGATTAAGGTAAGAGATCAGAAAGCTGGCTTTAATGTTTGTTTCAACAGCTTAACCCTGAACAGTCATGTACTGCATGGCAGCTAAGTAGCTTGAAAATATTTCACTAATGACTTTCAGTTGTACTAAAGCAGAGAAAAAAAATTAAGTAAGTAATTGAAAGGCTTGCAAAAGAGTTAGATGGCAAAGTCCTTGCTGGACTTGTTTCTTGTGTCACTGGTACAAGCACAGCATGCTGTGGAGTCAACTGGCCTAGGAGAGCATGGCCACTCTGGTTAACATTACAGAAAACCCTGGCTTGACACGAGCCCCTGCTCATTTTGCAGTACCGTGGCTCTTACTATCACTGAAGATTAGTCCAGGCTGCACCTTGGCAGAAAGAGGTAAAAAGTACATGTTTAATGAATCTTATTCCCATATACCCAGTGTATATGGGTGTCATAATAACATTCATGATTTTTTTCCAATAATCCCGATCATCATGCTGAAACATGCCTCTTAAAGTGGTTTTACTAAATATCTGGGAAAAAAAAGTCTGAATTCTTGATTCTCAAATTTTCACTCGAGTATTTTTCTGAAAGAATTGAAATACAACCTCAATCCAGAATTAATTAATGTAAGAACAGTAGAAATTTGCTAGGATCATGTTGAAAAATGGGTCAGATTGCTTCTATGTAACACTTCAGTAAGTTATTTTTTTCTTTACACAGATCTGGACTCTTAATTAATTGAAAATTTAAAATTAATTTTGCATCACTTCTGAAGCCCTTCGGATTCAACATGTGTACAAATTAAAAACTGGCAGCCTTCAAGTACTAGCACTTCTTAGTTGCACCAGGTTCTCCTTCCTCACATTGTACTCCCATGGAGCCACGCTGGGTCTTCCTTCACATATCCTGCTCCCCAGACCAAGGGGAGACCCCTGCGGGAGCCCTGCCTCTGGTGCAGCTCACATTTCTTTCCAAACCAAGTGCTTCTGATCTTTCAAAATAAATCATTTAGCATGTTGTTGTGAGAGATGTAACATACAGCTCAGGCTAGCAGCAGAGAGCCTGAACAGTGATACCTAACCACAGAGCAGGGAAAAATTCTACACATGAATAGTTTATTCACCAAAACCAGTCGCAAATGTATGCTGTCCCCTTTTCCCCATGAAAAGGAAAACAAATTGACCTCGGTGTGATAATTAAAAAGGAAACAAAAGATCACTTGAAAGCAGAGAAATGTATATTCTTCTGTAAAGCAGAATAATAAACTGTTTCATTCGACCCCAAGTAATTTGCTCCCCACTTTTTCACAGCAAAAGCTAAACAAAAATCAGTTATTCCCACTTGTTATCTCTGGCAATACAAAAAAGAATGGCAAATACTGCAATCATTCCACAAACATTTCTCACTTTATTTGCGCATTCACACATGGTCATATTTTGCATTTGATAACAGTCTATACATTGTGCTCTTTCCTCCAAAAGAGCCTTTCAAACTACGAAGTTAAACAGGAAACCTATTCAGATCTCCTACAACAACAGCTTTTTTTTTAATCCCTGCAAGAATCTCACGGTGTTCAATGAATTGGTCATAGCCCTTGATCTACAACTAGTAAAGCATAATTTATTCACCTAAACTAAATAATTTACCTACAGGGCAGCTTTAGTTGTAATAGATACCAGTGACTGAAGCTTATAACTCAGCCAGAAATATATTCTGCAGTGTAATTACAGTAAATGGCAGCTTCAGTTTTTCCTTCTTTCTTCCAGGATGCAGAAGAAAACAGGATAGGGACATGGACACACACACACACACACACACACACACACAAAGAATTAGGGGTTTAAAATGGGTTTTTACTTTCCCTTGACCAAATAAATCAAATTGCAGACAATTTTTAAGAGAAAGGACTACTGCAGTTAGGGTTGCAAGAGTTCCTCTGTAACAAAAATAACCTCTGTAGGACAGAAGGAATTTAATGACTTTTGCATCAATACGTGAAACTGTTATTTCATATCAACAGACTCCTAATACAGCTGTTTCCTCATCGGACAATGTGTTCCCCTGCTGATTTCAGCTGTATACTTCACATTTACTACTCTAGAAAGGGATCATCTGTATTTTCTTTGTATGTACAGAATTTTTCTAGGACAGTCTGACCCTGGTCTATTCCTGAATTTCTCTGGTGTTCAAGAAACTAAGCAAATTTTCCTAGTTTATCTGCATTGAGAATAATTTTAGCTGTGGATAAATGTTAAAACCGTTCTCTTATTTCACATACACTCACTAGTAGTCAAACAAAAAAACAAGTGCCAGCATAATGAAGTATTACATTCTTGTTTGGTGCTCTAGAAATCAGCATTTCAGTTTGCTTAAAATAAAATTTTCATTTTTTTCCTTTCTAGAATAACCATTTCTCACAAATTACAATTTTTCATCTCCTACTGAATGTACAAAGCTTTGGTGAACAGTGAAGTGTTAATACTGCCATACCTGATTTCATTTCTTTAGAATGGCAGACACTAACTTCCTCTTTATTGAACGTTTACAGAATAAAACCAGAAATGAAGCAGAACTATTAGAATTAAAACTGCAGTGGTTTCAATTAAAAAAAAAAATATAGTAGCACACGTGAGACACCATGCATAATGTATAAAATAGCCCACATGTAGAAGGAATACCGACAGCCTTCAACTTTAAATATTTACTATTTCGTTACAAGTAAACAAAAATGGGAAAGAACAACCAGTGTTACTTAAACAGAACTAAAATTAATTCAGCATCAGCCATGTATCACAATGTTAAGCTTATGTTAGACAATAAATAAGATAATGCTTCCAGATTAAAGAACTATAAAAAGCTTGATTTTATATTGAATACTGGGTAAACAAAGTATTTTAAAGGTTACTTTTTATTGCAATTTTAAAAAGTTATCAAAAGTCTTATTCATGCATACATCTTTTCTCTTCTCCCCTCAGGGGCTTTCTATAGCACCTCTTTACTTTCTAATTAATTTAATAAAACAAAAAAGGTAATACTGTATTAACAGTTTGCAGGCGATAAACTAAGGAAGAGATGCATGGATGCTAATAATTTCCATTCATCTGTTTGGTGACTGTGAAACATCTGATATTTCTAACTGGATCTAATATTTCAGAGTAATTAATGCACTGCTGTAGATGCTTACAGCTGAATTCCCATGGGCTTCATCTGCAACTGTAATAACTCAGTTTAGAGGTAAAACAGACCCAAGAACCATAAGCATGGACCCCTGGAAACATGGACTGGCAGTATTTCACAGGTGCTACGCAGTACTCTGAATGATTCATTTGTTTATCACTAGCATCCTCTCTGTGATCCAAAAATAGTGGGAACTTTGAGGATGCAAAAGGCTACTACTAACCAGATGGCCTTAGAGATGTGCCTGCTGAACTTTGCTGTTGGAAGAGGGTGTTGGGGATGGTTGCAGCTAGAAGATAGTTATAGAGGCTCCTTGTCCTCTCTCAGTTTGAAATAAGGATGAAATGTCTGATCCCATACTTACTCTGCTGGGAAACTCACGCTTTACTTATCTGGGTCTGAGGATGGCAGGCCTGGTCTGAGCCGCAACCAGCACTTCAGTGAACGTAGGATGCTCACATATTCATGCACATATTCATATATTCATGCTGCCATACTTGTCCCTGGTGGCTCAGAAGACAAGTTTGCTATGATGTTGGTTCACATGGCAACCTTGACACCACATTCACAGCAAACCTGTGCCACGTGTAAGTTTACAGGCTGCTGAGTACTGGTAGGTCTGCCCTTAGTCCTTTCCCTATCTCATGTTCATCCACAAATTGAAAATAAATTATATCACAAAAAAAATACAAACTTAGTAATATTAATATCCACAGTGCGGCGCATGCTCACTCTCTCTCTTGCACTGCCTTCATAGGATGGTCCTTTCAGTTCATGCAGAGCATGGCATGTGTTTTACCCAAAATACCTGAAGTTGCACTTCCAGAGAATATTGGTTGTGCAAAGTAAATGCGTGGGAGGAAGAGGGAAGCAAAAATGCATAGAAAACTACCTACAAAAATATTTAGCATGCACTGACCTACCCAACATACAAGTTCAAAGGGCTCCTGAAGTATTTGCAAAATCTAAATCACTGCTTACAAACTATGTCTGCACGGATTCAAAAACCAAAAGTACACTTTGCTTTTTCAGGAACGATACCTTGCAATGAAGAACACACTCTGTATTGCAAAAGTGCTTAACCACGTATTAACCAAACATTTGCTTTCCAAACACCGCTATGCAGAGAGAGAGAGAGCAGCTATTTGAAACTAAATGTACATTGCCAAGATTTTGGTGACTGTTGCTTGCATAAAACATTCAACATTAAGAAATATGGGTATGTGCAATGCGTAAAACATTGGTTTGTGGCAATTTTTCTCTTTCTAAAGCACCCATTGTTTCTTTTTGTTCATTCATCTTCTAGTAAAGGGCAAATTCCAGCTTGCCCAGGGCAGCACACAGAAGATTTAAAATTCAGCAGGGATTTAGCAGGTATCACGCAAAGTGCTCAGCTGCACTACTGCCAGACTCGTGACAGCACAAGATCCAGCTCACTTTGCCCATGTGCCACAGCTCCAAATGTGGAGCAGGACTCACGTTGCACAGCCAAGACGAAGAGAGCGAAATACCCTCCACACCCATGGCGCTGTGCGTGCCAGCCCCACAGCACGGTGGCGGAAATGACAAGTCCATCCGCTACACAAATTATTTCAGGTCAGAATGGGAATGTGATCCTAGATGGAGGCAGAGCCAAAGTGAGCCAAAGTGAGAAGAGACCTGAGGACACCTCAGCTATAAGTGAATTTTTGTCTTAACTCTTCAAAGAGACTCCTTGTTTCAACTTTGAACACTTCTCACACAGGCTTCTCACTTACGCAAGCATTGTATAAGGATTTAGCTTAAGCGTTAATTCAGTATTCATTGATCTCTGCATAACATTCCCAGTAAAATTTGTCCAAAATGCTCATAAATATTTGGTAACTGGCAGCAAAGTGTTTACATAAAGGCATACAGAGATCCATATGTTCCACAATAGTCCTGACTAAAAGAAAGCACTGAAAAGCCTGAAGCAGGCTGACATTCGTGATTATTTCAAAACGTATTTTCCCCTTCTCTCCGCAGTTTTCATACTCTAGTTGGAGCACGAACAGATCATCACTTCAAACTACTTTTCATTTCATTATATTTCCAGCATATAACATAATCACAGAAAGAAAAAGACACATCTAGATTTTCCAGTCAGCTGCAGATGAGGAAGGAATAATATTTCCCTCAATTACAGCAACCAACATTGTAAATTACTGTCATTTTACAAACTATCTCCAATACAGAGGAAAAGCACACAACTACCAGGGGTTCAATTTGGAGTGCCCACTGCACTTCGGTGTTTGCATAGAAGACCCTTCCGTGCCACAAGACCCATTCCTAATTTAAAACTATCCAAGTGAAAGATTTGCAGGGATGGGACCATTCACCCTCAATTCTTCCATATGAAACAGCTCCCAGTCTACCCTGCCTGCTCTGGACATGCCCATCTTTCTCTTCACAGCATTAAGTGCGACAGGACAGGAAGCATTATCTAACCTTCCTCAGCACCACCTGCCTGAAAATCCCGGGGGTTTAGAGGCAAGAGCACACGGACATTGCTGGAAGCAGACTCCAGCCATCAGAGGCATGTGTACAGTATCTCCCCTTACCCCCCAGTTGACTTCCATTAAAACTGGACAAAGGAAACTGATCCACCCCTGGTGTACTTTGATCAATTCTACAGTGTCAATCAAAATAGAAGTGGAGTAGAAATCAGTGGCAAACTAAATGTCCCAATGCCATTAGATGTTGCTTCTAAGTTTTCTGTAAATGGAGCCTGTAACACAATCTCTGGGTGGCAAACACCCCACATCCGTGTGGGAGGGGAGAGGACTAGTCCCCTGCACTGCTTGATGCCATCTGCCCAATTGCTGGATGTGTGGCCACCAAAGATCTTTCTCAGGTGTGAGAGGCCACTGTAGTGTTTCGCCAGTGTGGGAGGTTCTTACCTTGTCTAAGCATTGGAAAAACCACAATTGCTCAGATCCAAACTGGGCATAAAGGAGCTGAAGTCAAGTGCTCACGCTTTTACCTCCAGGCTGGCTGGGTGCCCAGCGTGAGCACACTGCAGCAGGCTGCTCAGACCCAGCACAGGGTATGCTCCTGCTCCACCAGCCACAGGCTTCCTTGTGTTTCATGTGCCAATTGCTACTTGGAGATCTCATGTGACTTGCTCGTGAACAAAACCCAACAAAAACAAAATAAAACACAAAGCCAAACTGTTAAGCATGCATCCTAGAGAGTTTTTTGTATACTAATTGCAGTGCTGATTGCTCTCCAGATTAAAACAAAGACTGGCTCACATTCTGCTGCTGGTGGGTTTACCACTGTACTGCTCCCAGCTACCACTGTACTGCAGGAGGCTGGGCTGTGCCAAGAAAAACACTGACAACAGTCTCACAACTCAAGTGCTCAAACAGCACAGGCCATAAAATATCTTCTATCAGATGTTCCTTTTCTTTGAATCCTTAGGTTAAATGGCATGAGAAAAGTTAGCTGAAATTAATTTAGCTGAAAAGAAAATAAGCACAAGGGGTGGTAGGAAGCGAGCAACCTGAAAACTTAACACAAACACTTGGATAACTAAGATTCATCCTGAATGGAGACGACTTCTAAGAGGGCCTTATGTCAATGCTGAGGCAGCCCAGACCATCAGATCAAGATGACACAATGACAGGCTTCAGAGGCACAAGGATTCTACACGGAAATTGTCCAAGCATAGAGAAAAATTTTCTCCTTACTTTCAGTTAGCAATGAGGACGTATCTGAGGTACCAAATCTAACAGTAATGATGAAACCTCAGGCAAAGACTGCTCTGTCATCTTTTCCTTCCTTCTATTCCATGATACTCCTTTACTTGTCAGCATCTCTTAATCTGTAGTGACATGAAGTTACTCTTCTTTTTGCAAAGTACCTTGACTACTGTAGCATGCTGTTAGAAATGGCATAGAGTAATAATCACATATTTTTCAGGTTTTGCTTTCAAAGTGGTAGAAATGAATAATTTTCTTGTTAAGTTATTAACAATATCCCTGTTATACATCAGGCTTCATTCCCCTTTAATCTCATTGGGTTGCTGACTGCACATATGCTGCAGTTGTTAGCAGAAAGTAAATTTACCTATTTGATTTACATACCTGTGCCCTGTGATCTCTTATTTGTCTCCCTAGTTTTATCTAAGGTTCACCTGGGCACTTTATTAAGTCCTCTTGTTTGCTTAACCACTGGTGTCACATAAAAAAGATTAAAATCTGCCTTCATGGGATTTGGGAGTTCTCCTGTCACAAATGTACAACCAATATAACACCCCCAGGCAGAGGTTGGCACAGAAGCACCAGAAAGAAAACAGGCATACTATGCACTGCTAACATTTGCTAGACTGACTGACCACCTTCCACAGTTCTCTCTTGAAAATCTAAGTCTCCAAATAAAATAGAAGATAATAGAATAGAACAGAACAGCTCAGTTGGAGGGGTCCTACAATGATCTTCTCGTCTAGCTTCCTGACGACTTTAGGGCTGACCAAAAGTTAAAGCATATTATTAAATGAATTGTCCTGATGCTTCTGATAAGGCTGGAGTCCTCAGACACTCCTCACAGGAAATTCCTTCCAGCCCTTAACCAGCTTTGTTGCCCTCTTCCAGAAAAGGACTTAAGCACCCTTCTTAAATTGTGGGACCCTCAAGCGCACACAGTGCTCAAGGTGAGGCTGAACCGACACTGAAAACAGGGGAAAATACTGGGTGCGCCACAGTCTTACTTTTTTTCTGAAACCACTGATTTTAATTATTGACATCCTCCTGCCCTAGACTACAATGAGCACTACCTTAAAATAATCCATTTATTTATTTGGTTTCAGACTTCTGGCTGATCATATTAACAAAAAGAATCACCCTCTTTCTGCTCACTAATGAAAACTGTCCTCACATTGTCATATTATTAATATTCCATATTAAATTCAAAGGGCAATCAATGTCTTGAAAACATGCACAAAACTGAACCTGCTAAGTTAGAGCCTGTATCATTCCCAATGAGTGAGGAATGGGAATGACATAAAAAGCCTCCCTGACTTGAAACTGTACCTCTGCAGTTCACCAGCATTACCAGAGGAAGTCCTAGAGTGGAGACAGGACTGAGGGAACATCTGGAGTTGAAGGCCTGGTCTGTGAGCATGATTTTGCAAAGGGATGTAGCAGCATCCCTTTTTGTGTTATTTCTGATTCAGCAACTACTCTCCAGAGGTCGTCTCCAAGCACCTTCACCTGGAATTCAGCCTTGAACAAAGCTGATACAACATATAAAAATCATAATGACATTGTGATTGACAAAGTTGTATCTTGGCTCACGTGGATTCCTACAGCAGTTTCCAAAAAAACAAGGAATAACAGAAATAATAAAATAAGATTGACTAAGAGGATGTTTCAGAGACTTCATTAAAAATTAATAGAGACTTTTGTCTTTCAAAGTTTTATCATCTCTCAGACAGTAAAGAGGAGGAGGATAAAGCTCTTTGCTCACTCATTTTGTCATGGAAAGAGAGAGCCAGATGATCAGCTGATACCAATTATAAATTATTGGTCAAGATTACAGAAGGAAATGAAATATGGGGGCCGACTGATCCGATTTCTAGCAGAACTGAACTGGAGCAGATGTGAGCATCGAGCCCTGCAACTCTTTCCTCACACATGTCTTTTTCTCCTCTGAATGGTAACCCATGAAGGGAAAACTTGGCTTCTCAGTAAGTTCCCCTAATTCATCTAGGTTCCACAATAACAGCATATATTCCTTTGCGTTCTGACAGTGTGCAGAGACCACAAGAGTCCCCAGTGAACTGGGGGTGTTAACCTCCATTCCACTTTTCTCATCATATGCATATGGAAATGAATATTTACTGGCTGCTTGGAAGAGTCAGTACGGAACATTCACTCATGTCAAAAAAATGGGAAAAACCCTATACTGTGGAGCTCTCTTCCAGGACTAGATTAATTTTGCAACACAAATGTTATTTTCTGGAAGAAAGAAACCTCACTTATTTCCTCTATTTTTTACTGATTAAACTATTCACCACTTTATACTACTATTTCATATTAGCTCACCATTTGCCCAGAGCATCTAATACTAACCTTCCCGTGTAATAAAAAGTCTACTAAAATTTTCTGTTTACTCTTCACATGTAGAAAAGCCCTTCATGTACCTGATTCTCTGAGTTTTCTAGTCGCTCTGAACATCCCCAGAGCTCTCAAAAAGAGGAGTATTTGACCACTCTTTAAATGCATTTTAGGACTTGTGCAGGGTGGGGTTGTTGTAACTAGTGCATCATGATGAGTATGATTTAGATGCAGAGCTAATAGGTATTTTACTTTAAAATATCAGGCTTTTACTTTAAAAACCATTTTGTTAGGCAAAAGAAAATTATGAAATGAATGTGCAAAAACACTCTTACAGAATCCACAAATACATTCTTTCGCCTTTTAATTATATCAGACTTTATCATGATATCTTTGTACGACTTTTTATCCTTGTTTTTTGCATTTGTGTGCTTTATCCTCTTCACTGATGAGTTTTTAATTTAAAAGTTACAGCTGATTTGATTGTTCATTCACAACTGCATCTGCTGCATCAATGAACCTTTCAGTTGTGCAAGCACTTGCCAATGTCATCACAGAGTAGCGGGATGCAGTCGGATGGCAAACACACACATATACTAAAGCTACAGGAAGACTGTAAGTAAATAAAAAGTAACCAAAGTAGTTTTCTACATACTGAATCAAAAGAAAGAAATGTTATGACACTGCAGTGACAGTGGGAGGGAAGAAGATATGCCAGATTCAGAAGATGATAGATATGCTGCCATTTGCAGCAATGTGGAACAAATATAAAATCTGCACTGCTGTTTCCACCCTGGCAGCTTGGCTGTCTGCATTGTACACAATCAGATCTCTGACAGACGCTTGATTCACACTCACAGTGCTGAAATCAGGCTGGCATGCCAGAGATAAGGCAGCTTAAAGCCATTCCCCTTCTAGACTGAGATGGAGTTACACTGTGAGTGTTGCAAGAGTCCATCACAGCTCAAATATAACTTTGATAGTTTCAAAAGCTTTATTGGGGATGCAAAATTTTCCTAAATGTTCACTTTCTGTAGCCATGTGACTGTGAGAGTCACCAACTTTTCCTTACAAAGAATACACACATCCGTTTACAGCCCTCACAGCTATGAAGAAAAGCTGTGAAATGTGAAACAACTTCACTCTTAAAGGTTAGGAGCCAGGAGAAAAATAACAACAGTTTTAAATCATTCCACTTTGAAGCTATTCATGATTATTCTTGGCATCCAATTTTTACTTATTTGTTACTTCAAGTTAGAAAACAGCAGAAAAGCCATAAAAATACTTCAGGGAATGCATCTTTATATCTGGAAAAAAAGTAACTAGTATAGCAAGAAAAAAGAAAAAAATATTTTTTGTTTCTCAATAAACAACATTATATACTGAAATATACATATCTTTGGTATCTACAGTAGAGTGTATCTAGTACCAAACAGGTGGTGTAAAATTTTAATTTCTGTTTTGGTCCAAATTGCTCTAGTAGAGAGCACTTTTAGCACTGGAAGAACGGGACAAGTCCATATTAATTGCTCTTTTGTCCTGGCCTATCAAGTTATTCCTTTTCCCAAAAGCTATCCACAGTGTTGGAAACATTGGAAAGTGGCTTTATAAAAGTATTTGGCTTGGCTTCTAAACACACCTTTGCTCTACTGTTAGAGAAACACTATGGTGTATGTCAGGAAACTTCAGCCATGCTGATAAATAAATGAGTTTTAGGTTTGTTTGATGGACTTCTTCAAGTGGGGTATATTTCAAAGTTGACTTTTCTTAAAGAAAAAAGTTAAAACAGGTTAAAACCAGTTAACATTACAACATTAAGCCATGTAAAAGGTCAGCTCCCCAAGGTGTGGTTTAAGAAAAGAAAAACAACCATAAAGTATCTATAATGCTTAACTAAAGTACAACTCAAGAGAAGTTTTACATGGATTTCTCCCCAGAAGTGTTTCCTATTTAAAATTTTATAAAAGCATGAAGGAAGAAAGTGTAATGTAGTAAAACTGTTATTATACTAGGATCAGACATATTAGAAAGTAGAACGCTAGGGCAAGACTATTTGCAGCAAAAAACTGACAGACTACTGATTTTTTTGGCAAAAAAATCCCCAGACTACCGAATTTTTGGCTTTTGAATATCTTCAGAAAAAAAATAATAGATTTGGGCAGCACTTTCATTTGGAAAATTGAAAGTACAGTGTTGATTCAACTAAGTTCCCAGCACTTGCAACAGATTAAACAGATTACAGATAAAATGTTCAAGAATCATAAAGATTCCTGAGTTACAAACCCAACTCCCAAAGGGACTCAGGCCCTTGAAAGATGTTACTTTGATGCTTTTAAAAACTTAAAAGTTAAATTGGGTGATTTTTTAATTTTCCCCAAATCCAAGAGTCCCCCTTTTTAAAAGAAAATATGCTTTTGCCAAACTCAACAAATTGGCCAAAATATGCCTAGGAACAAGCAGTCACTGCAAGTCTCTGAAAGACAGAGAGAGAGTGAGAAAGTAGGGCCATTGGCAGATGTATACAACAGAGAATCCTGGTCCTGTGTTAGATCAGATGATAAAACCAGTTTGATCCTCAGGCTCGACAACCCTAGCTTAAAAAAAAATTTAAAAAGAAGAAAAGGAAGAAAGTGGGGTACCTTCTCATTCATAAAGCAACTTGTAATTAATAACACTACTGTGCTTCTCATCTACACACAGCTCAGTTATAGATTTATCACAGGCACATCACGCGATTAAGAGATTCATTTGCCTCCAGGATGTTTGCACACCAGCTCTCTTGGACGGTGCTCAGGAGGCTGAGCAGGAAGCAGGACTGTCCTGCTTCCCACAAGTAAGTGGCTTCTTGAACTTCAGCTTGCACAGGCAGAGGATTAAAACACAGTCATCACACAACTGTGCTTCACTTGTGTAACATCATGATTTTCCTCTGGACTGCCTGATGTGACATGCACCTTGGATTTTTACTACTTGAATTCTCTCTAAGTTAGAGAGTTTAGAATTCTCTGAATTTTGAAAAATTTACTATATTCCCTAAAACCTAGTTTATTTATACCACTAAAAATGAATTTTTGCCCTGGTTACATAATGGTTACTCCCATGAGACAGACCTTTGAAATCTACTGAGTTGCTTATATAATTAAGGACCATGTGTTCAGACATCTAGAAAATTCACATCGCTGCTTTCTACGTTGTTCAAAAAGATGTCAAAGTAGCTTCAATCAACCCAGAGGAAATTCCTTTCTTGGCATATTACAGTGATGTACACTGGAGAACAGCTATGATTACTACAATCATTTTAGGTAGAAATTGTTTATGTTACCATTAAGACAAGCTTATGCTTAAACATAAAGATGGGGGGATTAAAACCCAAAAAATCTCTTAAAGCTGCTCAAAACAAACGAAGTTACTTTAGTGAATGTTTACATATTTTGTGATAGTTTAATCACTTTTTCTTAATAGGGACAGCTTTGAGAAAATCCCATAAGTAAGGAAGCAATTACTGGTCTAAGTGTTTTCAGCCATGTGGTCATCATCTCCTAAAAAGCTTCTATAAAAAAAGTCTCCCTTGGTGAATTATTCTTTACAGTCTCACAGGTGTGCTACACAAAGGCTACAAAACCATCACTGGCAATATATTAAAAAATAATCTCTGACATGTTTGCTAACAAGAAACGTGTTTATTTTGCAAAAGCTAGGACAGTGTATCACAAAACGTACAAAAATGACGTCTGTCAAAAATCAGCTTCTCTTATAACTAGCTTAAGTTTAAAAAGTACATGAAAAGGATGGGAAGAGGAGAGGAGAGGAGAGGAGAGGAGAGGAGAGGAGAGGAGAGGAGAGGAGAGGAGAGGAGAGGAGAGGAGAGGAGAGGAGAGGAGAGGAGAGGAGAGGAGAGGAGAGGAGAGGAGAGGAGAGGAGAGGAGAGGAGAGGAGAGGAGAGGAGAGGAGAGGAGAGGAGAGGAGAGGAGAGGAGAGGAGAGGAGAGGAGAGGAGAGAGGAGAGGAGAGGAGAGGAGAGGAGAGACATCTGAATTGGAAGGGACCTACAACACTCATCACATCCAACTGCTCAACCACCAAAATTTAAAGCATGTTATCAAGGACATTGTCCAACTGACTGGCCAGCTGACAGTCACTGTGAAGCTTGGGGCATTAACTCCTCTCTAGGAAGCCTGTTCCAGAGTTCGACCATCCTCTGGGTAAAGAAATGCTTCCTAATGTCCAGTCTAAGCCTCCCTTGATGGATGCAGCTTTGAACCATTCCCACACTTTATTCTCAGGCTACTCCAGCATGCCCAATACACAGTATTGTTTGCTAACAGGCAATCACAGAGGGCACACTGGACTGACTACACACAGCAACTTTGGAACCAAAGTCAACACTGGAATAAAATCCAAGAAGTTAAACTGGTTTAAAACTAGGTTTAAATTGTTTCTATTTCACTATTTAATATGGACTAAAAGATTTCAGTTGACACAGTGTTGGTGAAAAAAAATCTAACTTCAGTTTTCTTCATATCTTTTTAAACAATGGTTTTTTTCTTTGCAAATATAATCCAATTTTTATTTTGGTTTTCTCTGTAACTCAGACTTTTATTTCAAAATCTTGCTTTTTTTCAGCGCAGCGAAGAAAACTCAATTTAAGATAGAACCTCAGGCATGCAGAATATATCAAATAAAACTGAAAACACATTTCTTCCCCATTTCCTACACTATAAACAACACAAATACTTCAGCTCGCACATGCACAAATTCCACAGTCCTGGCCACCACGAAGTCACAAAAAAAGAGAAGTAACAAAGAAAGAGACACTTTGAAAATTAAATTAAGGCAACCTCAGCACCTCGTCTTCCCAAGACTCAGCAGCCTGTGCTGCCCTTTGCCTGGAGACAAATGCATCCGTGTGGGAAGCCCTATTCTCTGCCATTCATCGCACCAGGAGAGAAGTGCAGTGTTACAGCTGGAAGGACATGAATAAGCCTTTCTGATGTAGTCCTCTGCTTCCATATCCCTGCCTTTCACTTAGGTTTGGCAGCTTGGGGCTGAGGCTGAGGTAGCCAGAACCATGTTTGGCCCAGATGAGAAAGGTGTGGAGGGCTCAGAGTTGGTGCAGTGCTGTGCTCCCCATGTCTTCCTTCTGCACCACCACTGTTCCTTCAGGGAACACTGAATCAGGGCTCTCTGAACCCTAATTCTACCCCTAAAAGCAGTTTTGGGGCTGAGGATGAGGCCCTCTGTGACATGTTTGGCCAGGCAGAGAAATGATCAACTAGAGATACCACCCAGAAGACAACACTTCTGTTACAAGTAATAAACTGCTCTTTTATTCACAGCCTCCCAAGGGAAGGTCTGGAACTGGTTCTGTCTCTCTGCTCCTTATATTATATTTATCTACCATATTATTCAAAGAGCACATGTAACTGTAAATTCACAAAGAGCACATTCTACAGTAAATTCACTGTAGAATATGCAAAAACTGCAGAATAAATTCACATTCATTAATTCCTACAAAAGTGTGATGGGCATCATATATTAAGACTAGAAAGTAAAAGGAAACCATCGATTAATTTGATTTGTCTGATTTGAAGCAATCCAAGGATGGTATGCTGTGGAAGAGAACCCTGCCAAAGTAAGAGGGCATTCCTGGGCACTGAAAACTAAGCACTTGCTTAAGTGCCTTGTGGCACAGGAGACCAAAATAACTATACAGACTAATATACCTATTTTTTTTCCAAAATGGTGGAAAGATGTGCCTGGCAGGGCTTTCCCACATCCCTTTGATTGCACCACTGCACCCATTTTTCCTTGTCTTCTCAAATTATTCAATATTTGTGAAATGCACTGAAATTGCACTGTTTCCTTTAAAATAACTTCTCAAGGATCAGACCGTGTAGCCTCATGCAGCCCCTGGTTGAGGCAATGCTCCCAAAACTATGTCAATGGGAGCTTTGCCCAAGGAAGGACTATAGGACTGAGCTGTATGTGAAGGAAGGGCTTGAAATTACGGAGCATGGTATCAGGATAAGACTTTATATTTCAAGCATAAGTTTATCCTTTTTACAAAATCACCAAAGAGCGTGGGGAGAAGAGGGGGATGTCACTTTGGAAAACTATATGGTACTTTGATTTCCAAGCCAGAACTGTGCATACTAAATATTTACAGAATCTAGTGATATTCTCTTCTTTCTGTTTATTCCTGTCACCCAGAGAAACTCTGGCCAACTACCAATCAAATATCCAAGCAAGCACGAGGAAAGAGAGAAAACAGCTCGCCAGTAGGCTCGTAATTAGCAACCTGAAACTGGAAGGAGGCACTTGGGAAGATGCATCTGGATTCCAGCGCTCACCGCATGTCACGAGTGGTTTCGGAAATTGAGTTCTCAGTCTCTGCAAGGGGTAGGGAAGATATACACAGTATTTTTGGCTAGACTGAGCAGGGGCATATGTGGAGCAGCTGCAAAAGCAGACATGTGTCTGCTGCCAGAGACCAGTGTAGGAACACAAACGCACCTCTCAGCGATGACAGCTAACTTGCTCCTGGCGTCTCCTGGGTAAGCTGTGTCTCCCTACCTGTGGCAAGCAGGGCTGTTGCATTTACTTTGCTTTAAATAAAAACATTGCAGAGTGTCCTCCTTATCACCCTCTGCTTAGGAGAGTAGTTGAAGGAGATACTGAGGGACACAGAAGGTCTGAAATCTATCTTAATAGGAGACAGTCTTCATATCCAAGGTCTAGCCTTGATATAGAAATCTTCAGGTCCTTTTCCTTTTTCCCTTCTCTGCTCTTACCTACTTCCCCTTTCCTTTTAGTGTGAGAGCTAGGAATCTCCAACTACTACTCTTCCATTCTTATATAGTAAAAGGATTTAAAAAAGCAGAACAAACCCACAACTGAATACACAGTATTCTACTAACAGGAGCAGCTTTCACTGGCAATCACCCTCAGCATTACTTTAGACAATTTGGGATGCTGCTAGTGCACTTTCTACATAGATGTTGCTGCTGTACTAAGTGTGGTGCAGAGAGGTCTCATTAGCATTATGAGGGTGGAAGTCACCTACTTTTGCAAATATATATGTAATTTCTAATTAATAATAAATTTTTGCTTTCCATGAAAATAACAATATTAGAATCAGGTTGAAGCTATCAACCAAACAAAAGCTGTATCTTTGATATGGAAACTTTAATTTTTATAAAGATAATTACATTTTACTATGAAATTGGTGCTCAAAAGTTCCTTTCTCTATGACTGAAGCAACTATTTACTATGAAAAACATACTTATTGAAGGTTGCCAAAAGTGTAATAACCACACATCTGTTATTCTTCAAATATATATTTTCTAAAACATTTGATATTTACTTCACATGTAATAACAGTTATTAAACCTTTCTGAAGTCTGTTTTGTGGAACCATAAAGTAAAGCATTACACGCATAGGAGAAGCACCATGGGAACAAATGCAAAAAGGGAGTAGAAGTGTTGTTAGCAGCTGAGTAACTTACTAGTCACATAACAAAGTACAACTCAGAGAAGCACAGTAAGAGGAGTACTGGAAGTCTGAAAACCCTGCAGGACTATGAGTTTTAAGAGGTCCAACATCATCTATTTCAAGTTTTAAAATTATTAAATCATTTATAGGTCAACAAATATGTAAAAACAGAAGACATTCTTGTAATCATTACTGAATCTACTAGACAAGGACACAAACTTCATTATCTGGTAGCTCAAATTAGAGAAATTTAAGCGTTAAAAAAAGGCCTTCTTTTGGTTGTAATTTTCTGCAGTGTGGCAGCATTTCCCCAGCAGCATTTCCCCAGCATTGGCGGTGGCTCTTTGCAGGCTCTGCACTGCAAGCCTCACCCCAGCCATGAGCTGGAAAGACACTACTGACTGCATTACAGGAGAAGACCAGCTCTCTAACTGAACTGATCCTCTTTCCTTTTGAATTTTAACAGACTTTGTGCATTAAGCTCTCTTTAATAGCCAGGAAACAAGCACAGTCACTGTTAATTGCTCAAAACTATTCCATTTGAGATTTTGAGTGAGCCTCCCAGCAATAGGACACAAGGAAATGGCCTCAAGCTGTGCCAGGGGAGGTTCAAGCTGGACATCAGGAAGAATTTCTTCACTGAAAGGGTGGTTAAGCATTGGGATGGGCTGCCCAGGGAAGGGGTGGAGTCACCATCCCTGGAAGTGTTCAAGAAACGACTGGATGTGGCACACATAGCACTTAACGCCATGACTTAGTTGACAAGGTGGTGTTTGCTTAAAGAATGGACTCTATGATCTTGTAGGTCTTTTCCATCCTTATTGATTACATGATCCAATGATTTCCACTGGGTCCTGAATGTGACTGAAAAAATCTTAAGCCAGAGATGAACAATGCCTTCTAAAACACATTTTTAGTCAAGTCATGTTTGGAACAAAGTCCAAGAGAGCTGACTGCTTTCCAGGCATTTTTATGCATATGTAGGTGCCATTGTAACATGCACCAATAAAGAACAATAATCCTGATCTTAACAGTTGCAAAAAAGTCATCCTATTTAACCATAAATCTATTTGCTTTTGCTTAAGATTTTTTAAAACTCCATAAACATGACAGCTTGCTTGACATTAAAGTAGTGCACATGCTCAGCATTTGAAACCAGGTTTCTTACAGGACAGCACAATACAATACTTTTTCTAAATCTCAAAATTGCTCCTCAGTGTTCTTCAGAAAATACAGTCAGGGAACTGCAGTCTAGATCAAGCTGGACAAAGGTGGTGACTACCATAGTATGCTACAATCAACTTATTTGTAATGTCTCAAAAGACAATAACATAAAGACCTTCATTTATATCTATCAAAACCACATATACTCCTTTTAATTGAAAAGCTCTTAACTCCAGTAATTTCCTGGGTATAAAGCTACTTTACTTGAGCTGCAGCATTTTTAATTTCCCTTGCATTGAAAAGCAGCATTCTCAGCTTACAAGTAATGCTTACATAAAAGCCTCACAGTCAGATCTCTTGGTGCCACAATGTTTTTCAGGATATGAAGACAACAGTAATGTAAACACTCCACTTTTGCAGAATAAACACCATGTAGCCACAAAGCAGTGATGACATCACCTGTAAATTATATGGGATTAATTTTCGGCAATGTAAACTGACTGACTGACTGTATCTCCCGTTCCTAAACCAACTCTAAAACAGTTTGTTGAGAACAATTTATATGGATCTTCCAGTTTTGAAGCAAAGATAATTCCTCCTTAGGGCATTACCTCGTGTCTCTCCTTTGATGTATCTAAAAATCTTGCTTCCTCCCTCCTGAATGAGAATGTCCTTGCTCAAACAACACATTTAAATGCTATTGATATTTCACACCTGACTCAGGTGTGCCTAAGTAAAAAGCTTGCAGAGAATAGAATTTTAAATAGCCAGACATGCTGCTGCTTCTTTCCCTAGAGTTTACGCAAGAACAGCTGTATTGGATCAGAGCTAAAATAGATGTAGCCCACTAACCTGTCTCTATTGGTGGCCGAATAGGGATTCCTACTGAAGAGAATAAGATTAGGGAAAGGATGTAGTGATACATCCCCAGAATAATCTCTTAGTTTTGAGAGATCTGCAGACCTGGGATTTCTGCTTCTGTGACTGAAAGTTAAGTGGGGTTCCAGCATCCAGGTATTACATCTAGCAATGTGTTTTCTTTGGAAACTATTCTTTAAGATAAAAAAATACTGATTTAAACCAGTAACGGACAATATTATATTAAGCAAATATTGCTATAAAAGAGTTAACACTGAACTTTACATATATGTTACTCATTAATCTTTTAGTCAACCAACTTCAGAAGTTGTGGATACCCCACACCTTGTGTTATAGACCAGGCTGGATGGGGCTCTGAACAACTCATGGCAGGGGGGTAGGAATTAGGTGATCTTTAAGGTACCTTCCAACCAGAGCCATTCTATGATTCTACAATATAGTCCTGTCTTAAAAAATCTTGTGTTAAAAATACAGTTAAGATAATGAATATTACTATTTTTAAAACCCCAAATCTTAATTGCTCTATCTGTGTAAAAGACTTCATCTTCCTTTTTTTCTCCTTGCTGGTTCTCTGAAAAAGTTGGTGAGAACATATTTGATTCTATGACTATGGCAGGCAAAGTACATTCAAATCTTCACCTCAGCTGTGCTAACTAATGTGCTGCTTCAAATAAAGTTACCCCAGGGTGACAATCAATCTCTCAAGGTGCAGAAGTGCCATTTGAAAGCCTTTCTGCTTTTCAACCTAGAGTGGCAATAATGGGATCTGCACAGAAATTCCTTTTACATATTTTCTTCCTCTCAGGAAGTCTTCCCAGCTGTAATTCAGTCTATCAACAATTCTCCATCTTTCATGTGGTACATACACTGCATATACACAGCTAGCATGGATTCTCCTTGTTTTGAAACATCTCACAAGTTGGAAATTGCCACACTGAGTTCTAATGAACTCAGCTAAAAAGACATTGATCCTTTTCCATTCTCACTTTCAAAACACAGAGTATCAATTAATTCTAGAACTCCTCAAAACTTCTTTATTCTTTTCATTCTGATGGAGACAAGCAGCACCAACAGGTGCTAATTCATAATTTGGGTGATGAAAGAATTAACAGTTTACTGTAGTGCCCTGCAGACACCTGTGGTATCACGCTGAATGAAATACTTATCAGGAACCAAACTGGATGTAACTTGGGAAAAAAAACCCAACCTGTTAAAAAAAAAAAACCTTTGAGGACATCAAACTTAGCAACTGAGAGTGTGTAATTTTCAATAATATCAAAAACTCCAAGCAGAGAGCAGATTCTTCAACTTACCATTTGTAGAAGAATAAAGATGACACTAAGCATCTGAATCCTTCTTTATTTTACATCACTCTTTACTGGATTTGGCCTAGTTTAATTTACAAGACAGACATGTTTCTGGTATGATGACCTTGTGGCTAAGTTTGTCTGCAAGAATTTCTTTCACTTGAGGAATGCTGCATATTGAATTTTCCTCTGATGCTGAATAGCTCTCTGCCAGCTTTGCTCCTCTTTCAACTTCATTTACTTTTGTCAACTCATATGTCAGAGATTAGAAGTTTCATGGAAAAAATAACATGATGAGAGCAGTATTTTCATTCATAAGTAAGACTTCTAGCCAAAAGGTGTGTCCCTTTCTTTAATACTAGCATGCTGTATAGTCACCAGAAAACAACATTATGAGCCAAGTTCATATGATGAATAAATGGCTTTAGATCGACTGGGGAAAGAGAAGAGGACACAAAACAGAAAAGCTGAACGCATTTGTGCATGACACTGCATGACTCCCACTCTAAATTTGAGGTCATTGATACATTCAACCAACTAAAATAAATAACTGTGCAAGTTTGGCTGTGCAGTTTTTCTTCCTTACCTTTTGTGCACTGGTAAGGAAATAAATTTATGGCTTACCTTTCAAAACCAATCTGCCGTAATGTCTTCTCCCATGTTGAACCTGTACAAAGAGGAGAAAAAACAAACACCCTCAGTAAAGAACCTTTTTTGTACAAACACTCTTTTCCTTTCCTTGTGCAGCTGGGATCTGTATATTAAGGAGATTTTTCCACCCCTAGAGAAGTTTTCCCCAGAGTGGAGAGCTGTTGAGAGAGGCTACCACCAGGTGACATAACAGTGAGAGGGGTATCAGCCTATACAACTCCTTTACACTGCAGAGCAGCTACAGTTCACTGCAATTCCAAGGGTGGTCTCCTCTGCTAGAGCAATGTGATCTGGAAGCGCTGAGCTGGCATCTCACATCACGCACTCTTCACATTTCAGCTTTTCACTTTACTGTAGTGTTCGCCTGATTCTTGCTGAAAGCTTTACAGCTCCTTCTGAAATCCAGCCCTTTTATTTTTGAGCAAAAGCATGAACATGTATTGCGTCTTTATTGTTTAACCCTTCATATTCACACAAACAGCTGCAAAGGACTCTTTCTCAAAATCATCAAGGACTCAGCCCCACAAACTACTCAAATGTGCAGACTCATCCAAAGAATTGTCCTCAGTATTTCTGATTTCCTTAATACAAATTTTACCTAGATTTTCTCCAAAATAACCCCCACACACAGACTGCAAGCTTTAGGTGATCAGTTTTCAGCTCTTGGTAGTTTTTTTGCTTTTTACCAGTCTCCTTTTTTTCCTACTATTATGAGGTCATTATATACAGGCTACTAAGAGCACAAATATCTCAAGTCATGCAGGTCTGCTAGGCAAATATGTAGGAGGACATGAAGCTGCATCATAGTTTGCTCTGTCTTTTTACACTCCTGTGGGAAATGCAACAGGACTGCATGCCATGTAAGCAACTACAATTCTTTTTGAATGATTCATCTGAATCACTCATTGAATTCTCAAAATCAGAGAAGTGACAATAATTCCAGTTGCTGATGCATTCTATCGCCTAAAGGCAAATACAAATTAGGCACAAAAAGTTTCTCTGTAAGTGACATTAAGCAACACTTTTAATTGCCCCCCATTCAGTGCAAAGCAGGCACAAATTTCAGGCCCATATCCAGCAAAACACACAGCAGTAAGAGACTTCAAAAGTGAGGTGGAGAAAGCTTTACCTTCACTAAATGGGAAAAAAAAGAAGTAAAATTTTGTTCTGGAATAACTGCGTAGTGTCGATTGTTTGATCAGTACCAAGAGCTTCTACTGTGGCACCTGAATTTGCCTGAGGTGGGGCAAGACCTCTGCCTGCAGAACTACATAAGACAATGCCTCTCATCACACTGAGTTAATATTTTATTAAAAGAAGTCCTTTAAAGACACCTCTAAAGCAGGAGAACAAATACTCTCACACATTTATTTCAAATAAACGTGAAAAACAAAAATAATATCTTGCACAATGAAGCATGAATGAGTGAGATAAATAAAGACCTGCTCCATTAAGGTATTCTGTTATAAGTTATTCCCCAAAACCATCAACTTCTGCTCATCTCTGGACCATAACTGGTTTCACACAGCATCTATGAATCAAGTAATTGTTAAAAAGATGACTGTGCCACTCCACAGGTAAGTGCAGAGCAGACACAAGCAATTATCCATATATTTTATGTAATCCTGCTGGCTGGAAGAGTAGCCAATGTTTTTTGAACTCTGAAGATTTGAAGAGTGTTGAAGAAAAGAAATCTCAACAGCACTTCCTAAAGCAAAGACCAGTACTGGCATCTTTAGTCAGAGTTTCTATGCCTTCCACTATTATGTATAATTGTGTATGAATTTTTCACCCCATAGCTGGCTACACTTCATTTATATTATATAGAGAGAGTCCTACTGAAGAGAGAGGCAGGGAGAGAAAGAGAGAGAAAGGAAAAAAGCTACAGAGAAAAGGGAATTTGGTCTCCATAGGTTTGAAATAATCTTTTGGCTGCAGCTGGCCACCAGAATATTCTTGGAAATGCATCTGTCTCCTCTGAAGCAAAGCCTGCCAAGAACACAACTAGCATTTCATATTAAAAAAATATATCTTTTTATATGGAGTCTTATTTTAAAATGTTTATGATCTAAACATTCTGTTTTAAGACTCGCCAATTCCATTCACAATAGTATCAACTTCTACACCACACTAAGAGCCAAAAGTAAATACCCTGAGGTAACAGCAGCACTAAAAAGAATAGTGCTATTAAAAGTCTAGAAAAACTATTATTTGATTTAAACCTTACCCGTTGCTTCCAAAACATAAAACAGGATTTAAGTCACGTAATTCTCATTAAAATCAGAAAAGGAGTTAATCCAGAATTAAAGACTTGATCCTGCTCCAAAGGAAATCAATAGGAATTTGTCTATTCAATTGAGTCTTTCTCTCTGCTGGGACTGTGGAAAATATTCACCTGTTGGCTTTCAGAATCAATCAGCTACTACAGTGGATTCACTAAGTTAAGGTGGCTTCCCTTGGCTTTCTTCTTTTTTACTACCACAACAAAAATACCATAACTGTTTATAAGAACGCCTTAATCTGGTACCCATGTAATTAAGCTTTTTCCCCCAAAATATTTGCTCCAGAGTGCCTGACCATTCTCGTTTATTCCAAAGATTCTGTTTCACATTAACAGCTCTAGCTTTAAAATTCTTCAAAGAGATGAAGCATAATGCGCTTCCAGAATTTCTGCTCACTTTTAATAGGAACAATGGTAACATGCATACCATGCTCACATATGCACTCAGTGAAATCCTAGCATAAGAATGAGAGGATAAGAATATGAGATTTAGCAAGATAAAATCAAAAATATCTTCATTAAGCGAAATGTTGCCTTCTTTGATAGGTAGGCTTTCATTCACATGGCACTTGCCATATTTAGTTTGGTTTGGTTACAACTCTCTGATTACTATGAATGAGAGGGCTCACAGACCCCTGCCAGGTTGTTCACCTTTACAGAACATGAAGTTGCCTCGCTGCTGAAGTACACTGGTGGGCAGTGTATATACACAATATATTCATAGGATCACAGAATCATGGAATACCAGGTCAGAAAAAACCTCAAGGATCATCTGGTCCAATCTTTTTTGGACAAAAGCACTGGCTAGACAAGATGCCCCAGCACCCTGTCTAGCTGGATGTTAAAACCAGTGTTGGGGAAGAATACTGGGTAAGTGATTTTCATGCTTTCATGGAGGTTGCACAACTATTCACCTTGAGCCATTTCATACCCTCCCTTCCACTACTGCAGAGATCTGTAGCTGTTGAGGGAGAAGTCTGGCACGCATTGTAAATGAAACTCATGCCTCCTATGCCATTCCCATGCACATATGCATCCAAGTCCCTGCAGATCCTGTGGTCCCAATGACTGTGTGCAGTGATTACCCACAGCCTCCTGCCTTCTCATTTCTCCAGAGTTAGTGGCTACTTTAAGAGCTACATGCCTGTGTCTGACTCTGCTCTTGAGGCTTTCTAACAGTAAGAATAATAATTCTTGCATTCTTTTCTCACTGTGATCTGACATAAGGACCAGAGGGGAAAAATACGGCTTAACTAAACCAAAAGACATTGTTTGACATTTTCCAGTAATCATTAAGTGAGCCTGTCAGAATTCAAGTATACAATTGAAATTATATTAAGATCTCCAAAGATTGGGATAGGAAAAAAATATCTGTTAATTCCATCAAACCAAATTTAGAAAGTTTGATTTTAGAGCCTGTCACTGGGGTATCACAGAGAGTCATCCAGACTCTCTGAAGGAATGAGCAAGGTACCAGACATTCCCCAGTCACACTTAGTTCATGAGTAACATGCAGGTGGGATATACATACACAAACCTGTTATGATACTTCAGAAACAGGCAGATATTCTGGAATAGTACCTTCAGTGATCTTTATCCTAACATTTTGAAGGAAAAGAATTTCTGAAGAACAGCTGAATTTGTAATGATCAGAATATTCCTATCAATTTCAAAACTTTAATCTTAAGCTTGTGACACTTACTAGTATTCTCCAAACCACAAAAAAAAGGGGGGGGGAGAAAAATCCTTTCATATATTCAAGAGATACAAAACAGAGATACAGAATACTCCAGAAATTGAAAGAAATGCTTTGCTAAACCTTCCCATTGCAGGTGCCACTTCTCTCAACTCTGCTTCTCAAACAACAGAGAACAGGGCAGAAGTTTGCAGAGTCCAGCCCAGCCAGAGTAGTTGGGGACCTGAGTTTCTTGAATGCACACCTGAAAGTTCTCAACAAAGTGGATGAACATACTGGCTTGTCCTGCTACAGTTTGGGTCTTTTTGGAAGAGACACACAAACTCTATAAACCATTTGGGGGTTTGCAGTCTATTTTCAATGGAGTGGGAAACATTGCTCTGCTGCATATTCTCCTTCACCTTACTGACAAGTAACTAACAAGTATTTACAAACAAGACAAAATGTACACAACTGATAAAAACTGCCAAATTTGGAATATATTTGTTTCAGCAGCTTCATATATTATAACAGTCTTTGCAGTTGCTTGTTCCTAGTAGCAAGCTTCTATCTTCTTCCAAACAAAAAACACCTATGGGTTTTTTCAGAAATTCTACCTTTTTTGTTGTTTAATAAATACAAAATCACAGGTTTTATGAAACCAAAGAGTAGTTTTGACTAGAGAAAAGTAAGTGGCAAAGGAAAGAACTTTTTCTTATTTGCAGCACAGTACCATAGAGGTACTGTTAACATTTACTTACCTGCACATTGGCTATCCAATAGTTAGTTTCATGCAACATGACTCTTACAGAAACAATCATTTCTCTCAGGTGAAGGGCATCAGACAGTGCTACCTTGGCATTTAGCATCCATCTGTCTATTTTGAGAAATAAATCTCTCTTACACTTCCTCTTCCCTTGATTCAAATTACTTAGCCTGCATCCTGCACTCATCCCTTTGTAATTTTATCATCAGTCTATCATCCGAGATAATGACAACACTTTCATTTAGCATGAGATCTCCTAGTATGGCATATTACTAATGTGCTGTGTTCATGCTGATGTTTTAATTCAACACTGGAGAGTATTTCTGGGGCAAATCTCTTACTATGCTTTGGTTTGCACAACAGAGTGATCTTGGAGTGCACAAACTGAATTCCTTTCACTTGAAACTAAAGCGCAGCCCAGGGACACAACTGCTGTGTTTCAGCCACCAGTGCTCATTCTGTCTGCGTGTCCAGAGCAGAGCTAATCCACACTCAAAACATATCAAAACATGGCAGCCAAGGACACTGCACCAAATGCTTCACCCCTATCTCACCATGCTGCTTGCTGAGACATGCAGCTCACTCCACCACTCCCTGTGCCCGTCCTGGAGTGTTCCCAGAAAAGCTTCCCAGTTACAGTCACCCTGAGGGATGAAGGGGCAGGTCAGGGTGCTCATCCTTAAGATGTTTTTCTGGGCTGTATCCCATCCACTACAGTGAGCAGGAGCCTTTCTACTGCTCTGATGTACAGAGTAGCACTGGATGCTCAGCACTGTCACACTCCCTATAAAACCCCAGGGAGACAAATGTGTAAGGCACGACAGCAGGTTACTTCATTTTTAAAGCAATGCCTCAAGGAGAAGGAATAAGGGAAAATCTTGGCTGTTATGGTTTGCTGTGCATACTGAAGAGACTAAAACCACCAGTAAAATAGAAGCTTAGGCCCAGTGGTCCAGGATTCTGTCTAAATGAAGAAAGTGATTGCTGACTACATACCAAGAAAGAGTCCTATCAAGAAGAAAGATCAGATGTTGCAAGTCTTTACTTGCCTTCCACTCATACCAGCTTTCAACAGATTTTTTACTGAGTAAAGAGCACAAATCTGATCCCTCCACAATAATGTCATGGGAAAGATTTACTGTGTATTTTCTCCTCTGAGGAAAATAATAAATTACTATCGTGAGATACAAAATTTGCTTTCCAATAAAAAAGAAATCTTGACTCATTCCATGTTAACTGGAAAAATAATCATCATCAAAAATGCTAGTTCTTCTCTAAGGAGATGTTAATGAGTGGGAACTTTTACTAATAAAGTGAGCAGAGGAGGAATATAGAACAAAGTGCAATAGCACTGACACCAGGTTTCTGTGTGCGCACACATATGCATATTGCTTTAAGGTGAGCACTAAGAAGACAATGGCTATGGTAAAGTGATTAGTAGCTGTATGTGAACAGTCACCTCTTCCAACCTGTGGCTTCCCTGGGAATTCTGGGGGTCCAGACGTGTCAGCAGAGCTCTCACAGAGAAGTGGGGACCCTAAAAGCAGCTGCTTCACAGGCCTAATCTCTATATATATTTTTTTTTTTAATCCTGATTAGCACTTAGAACTGCGGCGCTGGGGGAGCCTTTTTTTTTTAAATTGACCATTTAACTTAAGATAGGCAACACCATGTGAAACACCCCTTAGTGCACCTGGGATATAATTGATCCAGCATCTTGCTGGAGGCAGGGGCAGATCCCAGCTCACTTTGCATGATGGTAAAACCAGTGTCTCTGAGCCTGATGCAAAGTGTATAGAAATAACTGGAAAGACTTGCATTGAGTTAATGGGCTTTGATAGTTTGCTGAAATGAATAGCAATGAGGAACAGTAAAAAAAAAAATCGTTTTTTAAACGTGACGATGACCTACTAATTAAACATCAAGTTAAAAGATGTGTGGAAAAAATAATGACTTGGAGAAAGAAAATGTGGGAAAGTACTTTCTGCATTTGTTCTTCCATGACAGATTTGTTTAAAATGATACACAGGTAATAAAACAAATTTAAATTTGCTGAATTGCTTCACACTTTTTTTTTAATCAGCTTTTCCATAAGGATGACAGGTTCCATAATTTTCGTACGAATCATGACTTCTTTTATCTGCTTAGACATAGTATATCAGAAACACAGGCAATCTTCCCCTGCAATACACAGAAGGTTAAAACCACTCTTATTTTAACCTCATTTAATTTCAAATTTATTTTCTCAATGAGGCAGCAAAGCAGCAAAACCCAAAGCACTAGAATATCCTTGGGGAATGTATTCCAGATGAAAGCCGAGACAGCCAGCTAATGGAAAGGGCTTTTTTCGTTTTGTTTAATGTTTTATTTATCTATTTGTTTGCTGTAATGGTCGGTTAGTGGGTTTTAACCCAAGTTTCCAAGGATACTTCAGATTTGAATTCATTTTGCCATCTTTTATTTCTGTTTCTGAAATAGAACTGCCTCCCTTTCCCCATCACCGTAGACCACTTCAAAAATGGATGAGGAAAAGGAAACACTGTGCAGAGCAGAGCACTGCATGTTACCAGCACAGAATCCCACTAAGGGAATAAAGGGTAACAAATCAGATGGTCCTTAGATATGGTCAATCTCTTACTCTTTTCTACAGCAGAAAACAGTGTCAGGGCTCGGGGGAGTAGCCTTGAAGGAAGGCTACTTTTCCTGCTGTTGCCATGGGGGATGTCAGATATCTTAAGTCAGATCGTCACAGAGTTTAAGACGATCAAAGTTCACTCCAGACCTTCTGAAAAGGACAAATAATAATTTAATGACTCCTTTTTCAAATATGGAAGACTGGTTTTGCTTTCGTTTTCAAAGTAAAAGAAAACTTGTGTTAAGTTTTACTTTTCATAAGCCTGAAGGAAATAAGATTTTTCTTCATTTTTATTGGCAGAAAAATTCTCTCGTCTCCTATCCCAAGCAACACTGCTCTGTCTGCTAAAAAGTATCTTAGAGGCAAGGTCTTAACTGTGTAAGTGTAAGTGACGGGCATCCCTCCAACTTCTAGAGCTACACTCTGCTTACTTTTATTGTAGCATAATATACTGTTATAAATAATAATGTCGACCTAGTTTCCTGCAGCGTTGAACGTGCACAGCGTACCAGCACAAGGAATTTGCTTTTCATTGTCTCATTTTCTCTTTCTTTCTCATCTGAAGGAGGGGAGGTGGGCAAATGTTTCTTCACAGATTTTTCAGCATAGACACATGGGAAGGGGGAAATAAACAATGAGTGTGTCTGTAGTAGCACATCCATATACAATAAATTATGGAAGAGATAAATAAGAACAGAAAACTAAGAAATCTTGCACAGAAACAGGAGGGACATTACGACAAAAAGCCCCAGCATTCCAGTAGTGGCATCTTTGACTCCACTAACATACTCCAAACCACGTAAACCATGCTTTTTCTCTGAAATCGCTTTCTGGTTTTTTTAACTTTTTTTTTCTGAAGTTACTAAGGAACCCTTTAATTCACATTATTACCCTCAGAGATTAAGGAAATTTTTGCATATTATGATGGAGACAGCAATTTGTTGTTGTTAGGCATAAGGTCCTGCCCACATGCACAGCTTTCAGAAAAAAACCAAAACTAAACAAAACCCACCCAAAAATTTGTTTCAGTGACTTAGATGATGCAAAGATCTGAAGTGGTGTGTGAAGGATGATGCCCAGAATAAACTTCAGAAAAGAAGCTTGAGATGTGTACCAGCTTAGCACACCACCTTCCACAGAAGCGGAAAGCAGCACGTTCAAACCCTCCTTCTGCCTGCATGCCATTAAGAGAAGGCAGCAGTGACTGCATCAGGCAGCAACACGATCGGGGCATAAAAGCTGGCTCACTCCCAGAAATCCCTTCAGAGAATAAATGTGGATGCAGAAGGATGTGCTCCTCTGGGCTGTAGTGTGAAGCAGGCACACAGACTCAAAACAACCAGGATAGGGCAACGATAGCAACAGATGTTATTTTTCCTCCCTAGAAAATACGAAGATGCCTTATCTAGTTCAGCTGACAAGTATAAACATGTAGGCACTGAACAAAGGGTTTCTTCTGGTTTAATTTTCTTTCTCTTTGCAGAGCTTACAATTCTGCAATTTCACTCAAATTTTCACAAAGCTCTTCTGCTTTCCAGCTCCCATTCCTCTCATTCAAGAGACAGATGACTGTGTAGCTGTAAGGCTGCTCAGGGAAAGCAAAACTGGCAAAGGAACCGGGGAAAACAGAAGGCAATGAGGTGCCAGTCACAGACTGAGCCCAATTCTTTGCTTCTAGACATGGGTGTTTATAAAACACTGCTGCCACTCACTGGGAGAGGAGCCCATACAGACAAAGGGGTGGTGAGGAGGAGTTTGTGCAACTCAAACTGGTGAGACACACCAACAGTACAGAGACCCCCCCCCCAATCACCCACACCTCTTCTTTCCAGCTCACAAGCACACAACTTTCAGCACACCCTGCCAAGCCAGGAGAGACGACAGTAATGCGCTTTGCCACCTGCAATCTGCTCCCCTGCACGCCTGGAACATCTGCTGGATTTCACTACTGCTGCCTGGGAACAAGAGCCACAGGTAAGTATTACTGATCTGTGCTTTGCTCATGACCTGTGGAACAGCAACAGTGAAGACACTAGAACTACCCAGACAGGTTTCATAGGGATCCAGAGATATGTAATTGTTTTTAGTGTCATCTACAACAGACTGCAGGATTACATTCAGTGTACTAGGAGATCATTTCCCAACACTTAATTAGTATGCCACAAATAGCATGAGCACTATCAACAAATTAAAGAAATCACTGGGTTGCCTAATAATTTCCATTTTTAAAAGCACTCCATGCTTTTTATCTGTGTGCTTTAAACAGTTTACAAATAGCTTGCTCTTTCTACAGTTACAGGCTTAATTAGGAGTATTAGGAGTAATTTCTCCCCACTTAGTTTGCTTGGCTAAGTCTAAGCCAAAAAAAATCAATAAAAGCACTGAAACTTTTGCCTTTCTCACATGCTATTAGATGATAAGAGTATTTTCACACTTACTTCAAGTGTGGTTATTTTGTCCTCCCTGGAATGTGTTTTATTTGAGTGCTTCATTAGGGTATTAAGAGAGTCATAGCTTTGGAGTAAATACTGAAGAGGATGATGAGCAGTAATAATTTTCTACTCAGCAGGGATTTTCATTTTACAGAAATCGTGGGCTGTTTAGACGTGTGACTCTCAAATGCATTCTTAAATCATGTGTTTTATTTATTCACGTGCTGCTTCATTAAAAGTGATATTACATCAGGCCCAATAGAAAAAGGACAAACACTTTATTGTTTGCTTCTTTTCAAAGATACACAGCCAACAGCAACACTTCAAAGCTACCACCAGTTGGCAAGTTCTTCCAATCCAAGCAGGTCCGAAGAACTGGAAGGTCCACAGTGGGATTAGTGTATCAAGTGATGGAACACAGGTGCAGTATTAGAGAATAAGCAGTTTATAAAGCATCTCCAGGCTGTATTAAAAAACTTATTGGAAACATTCTTGTTCTGCTCAAAATAATATACAACACACTACAGTTCAAGAGAATTTGTCTAAAGGATATTGGCCCACTTCCTAAAACTGTCTCACCCCAAACTTTTCTCTTCATCAATTTTAGAAAACTAATACCCTGAATATACAAATCTGGGCATCTTGGCAACATTTTCCACAAAGCATAAAGGCTATTAAAATTTCTTGTATTTCCCAGCTGAAGTGCATTGAGTATTTTCCATGTGGTTGCAAATGGGAGCTATTCACAGCAGTGGGGGACACTGAACCTGTTACATTCTGAAATAAAAGCAAAGACACAAAGGAGAGAAAAAATATATATTCGATAGGAAAATGGGCTGAGAAGTATAAAAGAGAGAGATTTCTAACAAAGAACAAGTCATACATAAAAACATGGACTTCTATTGGAAAGAGATGTGAATGTAAACATTTGCATTAAATCTAAACTTAATTTAGATCTAAATTAATCTGAATTTCAGTCATTCACGTTTTGTCTGGAGTGCTTTCTTTAAAGTCACTTTGCATGAGAAAAAAAAAATTCACAGTCTAAAACCTACATATCACCCTTTCTAACTACTTGTCTGGAAAGGAAATTCAGTGGTGGAAATAATAATAATAATAATAATAATAATAATAATAATAATAAAAATAAAATTCCATATCAACACTTTGGTACATTTGTTTTGTACAACCAGTGAATGTAAAGTAGTAAGACTTCAACAGAAGTCTCAGTAATATTTCATCCAGCTTTAAAATTATATTTTCAGGGTGGATTCCCTCAAGTTTTTACACTTTTGACATCATCACCATATCTGCATAGGAGAGAAGGACAAAATGATGCCTAACTGGTTCTGCTTATGGGGGAAGAGAGAGCCAGAAAAAAGGGCAGAGGGCTCCATGTACCTTTAACAAAGCACATGGAGGTGCAAGAGGGACTCAGTTCAAAAGGATGCCACAATTGCTGGTGCTCGCAGATGTTTACCTTATAACATCTGGCCTCCAAAATCAGGCTGCAAAGCAGATGATACCAAAATACAGTCATGATCTCACACCTCACTCCATCTCAGAGAAAACCTGAAAAGCTCTAACTTTAGGTACATCTATCCATAGCTAGATATGCACCCACTGGCACATCAGTGGAGGTTTGGTGATTAAAATTGTATCACCAGGGCAAACACTTCAAAAATTTAAAGCACAGGAACAAAGTAGTTCTGGGACATGTAATCCCTTCAGAGGATTCAGAAATCTGTAAACTCACAAGGACCAGCCTTCCAAAATCTGCATAGGTTTTGGTTTCTTAAGTGTTAGTTTTATAATAATTCTTACAATAACTCTTAACAAAATAGCAACATACAATAAAGGGGTCAGTGGATGGCCTAGCAAATACTCAATATAGCAAAGCTTCTAAGCTACTGGTCAGACCAGAAAACTTGTGAGCAAAAGCAAATTCTACTTAACAGATTTTAGAGGTCTCTGTGAAACATTCTCTGACTGCTGTCAGGTTTTGTGAAATGTTATTTTTACTACCAAATGTGTACACCAGAAAAGGCACCTCAAACAGGCAGCAAATGTCACCGCCGAACCTAACATGAATGATTTTATGATCCAAACATCTGGAATTTTTACAAGGGAGAAACCTATTCAGTATTTAAAATTTACTCAAATTCACCTTATATCTTCTAGAATTTGAGCAAATCACATTGCTAGTGAGCCTTTACAGCTACTGTTACTTGCTCTTTATAGAAAAATATTTACGTGTTAGTGGCCACATCTTCAATCCACAGAAGAGTGAACTGCACTCCCTCTTTTATTCTTCCTGTGCTCCTCAGCCCACCCTCATATTCCACTTCTATAGTGGCAGGGAAAATTTGGGCTCTTCATGACCCTGAATTAAAGAACTAGTCATGTCAAGAACTCCAAGAAGCCAAAATTTCTGAGGAAAGCAAGGCCAGCATTTCAGGGGAAAAACACATCGGAATCCCAAGAATAGTCCACAAATGTCAAAGGAAATCCCTCATGCCACTGAGGTTGGATGTGCAGATAGACAGAGAGGAGATATTTATTTTATACATCCCAGTTTTCTACCTCTTTCCATGGACAAAGATTACCAGGTCAAAGTCCCTGCACTAGGTCAGCCCCACCACCCAATATTCACTGCAGTTGTGGAAGAGGAGCAGTGTTCAAACTGCTCAAGAACTTCTCTCTCAAATGTTAAAAACTGGCCACACTCTAGAGTAAGGGGAAAAAAACCCTAACAAAAAACCAAACAAACAAGCCTCTTAAAAACTACTTATGTACAAAAAAGAAAAGGAGAAGCAGCAACCTCACAGGTTATTAATCTGACTTATTTTCTCATGGGGCATTAGTTTCACATTGCTTGAGATTTTAAAGCAGTTTCTAGCCTTAAATAAATACTGCTTAAGTCAAAATTATGTACAGAATTAAGGATTAGCTCACGAGAGAGACTATAGACGTTGAGTAGATTTTTTCCCATTAGTGCCTCATAACACAGCAATTGTTGAATTAGTAATACATTTGTCAAACCTAGTAAGCAATTACAGTTAATACATATAAAACAAATTACTGCTCCATTTCAGCATGTGAATAGCAAAAGTTTGGCATGAGGTTCTAATTATCTACATAATCTGAGTCATGCCAAAACCGGTGGGACCAATCATATCTTAACTCCTAATGTGACCCTGCTGAATCCAGCTTCCCTGCATCACAGCACCAGTCCTAAAAGCAGAGTGTCCAGCAGGACTTGTCCGGGTGCAGCAGCCAGCCTGCAGGCACCAAAAGTCACAGGGCAAGGGTGGGAGCTGCCAGATGAGAGCAAATGCAACAAGCCAGCTCAAGCAATTCCTCTGAGGGGGGTCAAACCTCGACGAGGAATAACTAATGGCTTCTTTTCTAAACCACGGTGAAGAAACAAATACGTACACTATGTCAAAAATAATAGCCCCTACTCCGTACAGAAAAACCTGGCACAAACAAGCGACTTGGGGTTGATAGGTTTTTGCACATGAACTATGGAACCTGAAAGATGCTAGACAGCCCAACCTCCTACTGGCTCTCTTTTGGCAGTGAAACAGAGACGGGCTGACACTGGAGATAGGCTTTTTTAAAAATCCTGTTAAATAATTCAGGGCTTTATCTCTTGCACAGCTGCTCTTAGCAGTTTCCTTGGAGTGATGTGGGAGCTGCGAGCAGAATTATTTCTTCGCTTTGAGAGCTGCATGTAACTTCCTATTACATTGTACGCTGAAAAGTATGCACTAAACCAATACAGATACTGAATTTCACAGGAGACAATGAAAAATTAAAAGTATTAAAAGGAAAATAAAGAGTCGTTTTAATGTGTTGCCATCTCACATATCAAAAGGAAGCCAAGAAACAAATTCTGCACTTTGATTTATTAACAAGCTCATCAGAGATCTAAACCATTGCTCTTAAGATATCTCATATTTTGTTCATTCCTATGCCAAGAATTCAATTCTCTCAATTTTCTTTTTAAATTCAAGGAAAATATCTTTCCTGGGGGATTTGCTGGCACCAGCACTGTCTAAGGGCCAGGAAACGGTGGGATCCAGCTGAGCTGAGGGCTGTGTAAAAAACACAAAAGTACACAGTGATTGCTTTGAAAAATGCAATCCAGACAGGAAACAAAAGCTGGAGGAAATGCTAAAATTCAGTATATCAGGAAAGGCTAAGAGAAAAGAGTCCGTAGGCTATATTGAGCTGGGACACAACACTGAATCATGATGCTCAGTAAAGTGCTTCTGCAGGTTCTCATCTTTCCTCAGATGGGAAGAAGTTTCTCTTTTGGTAGCTCATAAGTGACAGAGACGCTGTCCATTTCCTCTTGTATCAGGCCCAACAAAGGCACACATTTCTCAAATCCTCTCTCTTATTCTTTCCTCGTTGAAGTTGGCCTAACAAAAAGGCTGTGGATGATGTCTGGTCTGTGTCCTGGAGAAGCTCCTCCAGGAGCTCAAACCTTCTCTAAAGTGAGAAAATTAACAAGTAATGACTTCTTGATTTACTGCATATCACATCTCTCCCTCTGCCCATGCTATTTTCCCCATTAGTATTGGAAGTCACTGAAGAAGAGAAATTTTTTCACTGCTCTTTCCAAGTGCCTTCAAACCTGACATTTAGAAGCTCTCTGTACACCTAAAATATTGGAAATGTCCTTAGAGACTTTGGAATGAGACCCTGGGAAAAGAGCGGATTTGCCAAGTAGTGGTATCTGGACTGTAAGGCTATGAGACTAAACATCTTTTTATTTATTTTATTTTCAAGAGATTCTTTCAGTGTCAACAGATAGGGGCCACAAAAATACTCAGGTCAAATGTTTATGTGACAAACAGGCTAGCAATAGCATTTGAATTTCTGCAAGAAGTGTTCATATTGGGAGACCTCCTGCTGATGTCAGGAAGCAGGAACCAGGAATCCTAGGTAGAAATGCAAGCAAAGGGTGAAAAATAAGGTACCCTATTACTGCAACAAGCCAAAGGATGAGGGAGGGTGTACACGGGATACATTTGTCACTGCAAGAGGAAATGCACTTCAGAAGAAACCCAAATACAGCAAGAGAAGATATGTTGGGCTAATTGGACATAGATGCAGCTAATGAATGCCATCTGCCAGTGGAGGCTGCCTTATGTTTGGCGCACAAATAAAACAACTGGTCAGTTTAGCAAATTACATGAAATGACAAGTAGTGATAACGGTATAATAATACACAAAAGGAAGTGATTTTACAGATAGAAAAGGAAACAGATCCTGATGTACTCTGTACATCCTCTTACATCTCTCACTGCACTGCCTACAGTGAATGAACACGGATGTGGAAAACACTACTCTGTCAAGGTTTGTACCCAATAAAAGCCAAATAAGCTGAGAAAGGACAATTCACTGCCTTTACTGAGGAACTGGAAAATGACCCTGGTGAAAGAGGAAGCTCCTGTTTAGGAACAAGCAGAATCTACATCAGAAGCACATTAAATCCACAGCTGAGGACACCAGCAGGTAGATACATATTTCAGATAAAACTCTATAATGTTTATTCAAGTCATTAAATGTTTACATAATTGGTACCCTACTGCTTGGTTTTTTTATGTATCACCATAAGTCCTTTGGAGTCTTACTTCCTATTAGACTTTTGCACTGGTGGAATACTGTACTTTCTACCAGAAAACAACCACTGAGCAAGACAGAGAATCAGGACATGATAAATTGAAGAGGAGGTCTCCAAGAAGGCCCCTGAAGTAGCTCTCTGAAATCTGCTCCTGCAGGGACCAATAGAAGCATCAGGGTAAGGAAACACATTAGAAAGTAGATCACTGGCTCATTAACTTTGTTTTAGTAAGAAATAAACACTCACATGCAGAAAAGTTTCCTACCAAGGGCTGTCAGGCAAGATATGCTCAAGGGTAGGTGGTTGGTGGACCACAATATGTAAAAGCTGTCTATGCAAGGAAACTCGAAAACCATCTTTGTATCCCAGCAACTGCTCAATCTCTTGTGCACTATGGACATTTAACTCTCCATGGTCAAAGCACATCAATCTTGAATTCAATGTGTTCCTCCACCACTTGGACATGTCTGCACAGCCATGATAACATTTGCTGACAAAATCCAGTCTAAGTTCTTATGAGCTGGGATAACTACATAAGACCTGATCCTGGTCCTTCTTTATGTCATTTGTGTAAGACGGTATTAGGCTTTTGCATCTGAACAGAGTTTAGTTATCACTCTGTTAAAATAAACCTTCAAATAATGATTTCAAGTTGTTATTTGAGGAGGGATTTCAACCTCATCTTCATCTGTCCACACTGGGTACAGTGTTTTAGAACTTCCATGCAGGTACTATAGATATCAACACAGGCCTGATAGCAAGGAAGTTGAATTGTCACAAACCCCAAGAACCAGAATAACAAATCGGTATATCTTGACTGAATGCCAGTGTTTAAACAGAAAAGCCACATTAAATTCCCAAGACTGAGCAACAGCAGAGACAGACCAGTCACAGAGGTCTCCCAAAATAGCAAAGAGTAGATGGAGCCACACAAATGCTTCTAACATAAGGTACTTTCAGTGTGCAACAAATATAATGAAGTTTAAAAGAGAAGCATCAGTTGGGATACTGTCACACCAATTAAAACAAATGTCCAAGCGAAATGTATGTGAACATACGAAAACATGAAATATATGTGAACATATGTAAACATATGTGAATTCTGTTCATTTCAAAGTCATGATTATTTGACTCTACACAAAGAGGCACAAGATTTCCAGTTAGAGAGATCATTCAAAGCCTAGCCAAACACTGGGAAATATACAGAAAGATTATGACCTAACTATCCACATCCTGGACTAAGAATTTCAAACAAAAAAAAATCTACTCACATTGTTTTTTATGCTGAAATATTACCTTTTTTCCATTTCTGAGTTCCAAAATATACTAATGTTCTTCATAGGAATACATTATTTATTTCATTTTAACAGCTTTCATATACAATCTCCAACTGAGGAAGGAATAATGAGCAAACACATGTTAGGATAAAATATCTAAAGAGCAGGGTGCTCCTGATGGGTTTGATTTACATCTGAATGGATTTAGCATCAGCATTTGGAAATTGCAGAGTCTACATTCCCCTCTCCAAACCCAAAATTTTCAGCTCATAAACCTTTTTGAGATTTATAACAGCTTGCTGAACAGTGTCTTCTGCATCCCATATGCTAGGGGGATGGGTTTTATTAATATTAATACAAAATTACAAAAGCCAAATTTTGTGGTCATTGACCCAAATATAGAGGATACTACCTCAGAATCAAATAGAGCCAAAAAAAGGTACAACTCCAAGGTGAAAGTAGGCATTTGTACCACAAACAGTAACATAAACAAAAAAAAAACCTCTATAAACATGAGATCACTTTGGCAGTGGTCCTAACTCAGAGAAGAGAGCACAACGGTGAAAGTTTTAGAGATGAATGCAGTCACTGTGTGACATGCACAAGACAGAGAGGGAAGGGAAGCAGAGCAAGTGAGAAATATTTATCCCATTTTCCATAATCCGGTACACTTTTCTTTTATCTTAAATATCAAAATCCTATTGACAAATCCTGGGAGACACAGCATAACATCATGGAAGCCACATATTTAACCTTTATTTATTCTCAGAACTAGATCTCACACCTTTTCCCAAGTGAGAACAGAATGCCTTATGTTTTGATTGCTTTTGCTAATGCTCTTTGTACAACGTCGGCAAACACCCAGCTAAGCCTTGAATCCCACTCCACAGAACAGCCTAACAGTGCACATTCTACCTGCTCATGTAAAAGAGGACTGCTGTTACATACATAAAAGATAGAGAGAGGGAAAAAAAGAGGAAAAATTTAATGCATTTAGGAAACAGGGAGCTACCCTGTAAGCAGTTCTCTCTCGCTAACACAGCACTAATGTTACATCATCACAGTGTGTTGCTGTAGCACCAACAATGATATATACAGCATCACTTTTATGACTTTCAGGACATGTCAGTCCCTGCTAAAGAAATCTTTATTTAAAACTAAATATTCTTTACATAAATCAATATCCTAGTAAAGTGTAAATATTTAATGGTGTTTACAATATATGAATAAAATAAGTGACTTTTACGTTGTTAGCACTCAGTATTTCCAAAATAAAAAACCTGATATTTCAACCAAGTTTTGAGAAGTCCCTGAAATCAAGAGCTGCCACTACCTGAAACGTAAAATCTTCTGCTTTTCTCGGAGAAAATTACATAGCAAAAGACAGAAGTTGATTTTTGCCTTTTTGACTAAATACATCAGCCACCAATAAAATACAGTATTTATGGCCAATTCCTGCAGCTGCTGTTATAGAACATTTCTCTTTAGCTAAATGAGCTTTAGCTGAAAAAAAAAAGTGACAGGAACTGTGAAAGATGAAGGGAAATGTGATAGCATTTTCTTATTGTTATCCAGAATGACACAGAATAGATATGGAAACCCATCTTTGACTTTTTCCAGATGTTCATGGAACTGTATGAGCATTCCAGCTTTGTTTTATGTGGATATGTATTCTGTGAACTTCCTTGCTCAGGATTTTCCTTTTTACCATATATGAGAGAATTCTGACAATGTTTCAGTGGGGATATGAAAAGTCATAAAAACAATTTCAAAATTCATGTTTCATAGGTATTGTGTAATCTAACTTGTGGAAAAGCTGTTGAGAGAACAGGATTGTAATGAGCAGGTGGTATTTCACTCTCAAGGCAGTGCAGTTTCATGACCTGGAATTAATTTTGGTTAGAAACCTTCATAAAATTATGATATGATGAGAGTATGGTAGCAGAAGAGGGGTACAGTCTTGCACGGCTGAAGAACTGCTACACCTGGCAGAACCATGGCTCACATCTACATGCCAGCAAGACAAACCCAATCTCTGCCAATTCCCAGGAGTTTTCATTTAAAAGTTGCATAAAATTCTTAATGACACTTAGTACTGGGAGTTGAAGGTTTTATTTAATCCAGTGCTGTGGCTAAAAAATAATTTATATATGTTGATTCCCTCCTCCAAATCTTGATGAGGCAACAACTACATGAGTAGAAGCCTCAGGGATTTCAGAAAAGCCAAGTCCACTATGGACTCTGAACATCCATGTCTGTGTGCTGACCTTCCCCTCTGCTGTCATGCATCCGTTCCTCCTGCGTATTTCCTGAGCATCTGACCAAGAAGCGCAAGTTCAAAAGAAGTGCAAGTTCAACAAATCACTCTTGCTCACTATCTCCGTTCTGCAGAAAACAGTTATTTACTGTGTGACCAATCTATGCACTGTGGATAACACTAACTAACATTATTTCCATTTTGTTAATAAGACCCCTGGCTTTTTTTTCTTTTCTTTTTTTTTTAGATCTCAAAGTACTACATCCCCTGTAATATTGCCTGGTTTGTGCAAGTTCTTAGAAGCCCGCTACTTGGAGTCAAAGAAGTTGAGCTTCTACACCATTGACCACTAGAGCACATTTTCCTTCCTCATTGGTACTTCCAGCTATCTAAACCTTGGACAATTTCACGGAATTTTATTATTGAAAAAACGGTGCTGAAATGTCCTCTTCCCCCACTTAGCAAGGTTGTCTAATGGGGTAATTCAAACAGCCTGACTCCTGAAATTGCACAGGTTGCTGTGCAGTACTAAAACTTAATAATCACAAAAAGTTCCTGCTGTAATGAATGAGGTCCCTCAAGATGAAAATGTGCATGTGTGTTTATATAAACAAACTGAGCACAATCTGATAGCAGTTTAAAAGGCATCTCTTGTCCCTTTCACACAGCACTGATTGTTAGTGTTTCTGCCAGTCTTGTACTTTAGTCCTAGTCAAACATAAAACATCAGATAGCCAAGAATAAGGATAACTATGTAAATATTCATCTCTGAAATAATGAGAACTGGGAGACCAATAAGTTTTACAAAGCTGGAATTGTTGCCAGCACAACAGCATCAGCTCCAATTATTTTTCATTCTTGCCATGTTTGTGTGGAATATCATAGAATCACAGATCCATAGAATCAATAAGGTTAGAAAAGACCTCTAAGATTACCAAGTCCAACCATCAACCCAGCACTGCCACCTTGTTCACCACCAAACCACATCTCAAGTGCCGTATCCCCATGGTTTCTTTTAACTCTTCCAGGGATGGTGCTTATAGGACTTTCACCAGTATGTCACTGCAATTCCACAAGTTTCACAGTGCAGCTGTGTTTAATTACCACTAGACTCCCACACCCTCCAGGTGTATGTAAGATTTTTTTAGGATTAAAATCCAGTTTGGCACTGCATTTTAATCCTAAAAATTAAGGACTGTATTTTTAAGAATGATGGTAATTTGCTAGACTCCACAATGGAGCCTATTCTGGGTGTAATTTGAGTCTTTTGACATGTCTACAGTGAAGGTAAGAACACTAGTTCTCTCATGAAACATTACATTATTTGCAGACAAACCTGTGGGGTCCAGAAAAAGCAGGAATTTCCTGGAACCTGCTGTGTAGCCAGCTGTGGCATCACCAACAAACCACATGGACACGATCCAATGGCGAGGTCAAACTCTGCTGGCTCTAAAGGATGAGTTAAAAATCATCCTTTTGCATTTCAACATTCTAAATTTTTGTGCCTAAAAGAATTTGTGTGCCACAATGAAAAACAATTTGCTATTTATTTTTTGATCATAGTGACTGTAGGTAAGGTGATATATGAACAAAAGAGGATAAAATGCTATCAGTTCTTATCACTGTGTGCTCCGTATTGAGGGCTGGCTATCTTCTTTTAAAATGCAGGACTATGTACTTAAATACACAATTATACTGGTATTAATTACTAATTAATGTACTCAGAACTACATTACCCCTGATTTCCTCCAGGAACTACTTCCATTTACTGTTCTACACCCCAAAAAGCTTGGTAAAGCTTTTGACAGCCATTGGCTGGAGTGCATGCTTTTGAGTGTTTCACACTACTTCAGAGTGAAAACTGTGTTTAACTTGGTTTCAGTTTTAAAATCTACATTTGATGATATCTGATGACAGCTGAAAATCAAGTTAATTCTCTTAATTGCTTTGAAAGCTACTGTTCTACTCTCCCTATTTCTAGACATGTAAAAATAGCATTACAGTTTTTTCATTAAATATTTTTCATTTACTACACATTTCACCGATGCTATTGAAAATCTTTCTGTTTTAGTCTAGGTGATGACTATAACATCTCTGAAATTCAGTTTCTTGATAGCTTTAAAAAAGTCCCTAAAGAAATGTAGTAGGATAAAATTCAGTAGCAAACACCGTATATATGGATCCATATATGCATATGTTCCAGACGTAGATACCAGCAAAAATGCAAGAGTTGAAATGAAACAAAAGACAGATGTTTACAACTTTGGAAATCAAGTCTATCCTTCAAAATTCAGAGCTCTCCTCCTTCCAAATATGTAAAGGATACTTTTTCATCCTTTGTGAGTGTTTTGGAATTGTTCTTCATTATTTTGCTCTGTGTTAAGAGTAAGCATGACAGATGTGCTGCACATTGTGTATGCAAAAGGTATAAGGCACAGCACTTTCTGGCATCCTGTGTGGTTACTGATTTAGACTCCTATATCTGGCAGAACTTGGAGAGAATTTTAAGACAGCCTTTCCATTTGGAAGTAAACTGAAAGCACGCAAGTTCTGATTGTATTTGACCCAAGATTATGACTATGTTCTAAAACAGTGATGCAGGAGAGCCCACCAAAGCATTTCAAGTCCAACCCCATGAAGAAAACTTTTTTTTCCTGATGGCTCCAAGCCGTATTCATGTAAGCGACGTTTTCTGCTTTGTTTTACAGGGGATTTATTTTACATCACAGCTTCCATGAGCGGCTCACTAAACTCAGCCCTTTCAGTTCAAGGTTAACCTCAACTCAAGACCTTGTTTTCGTCCAGAGCAGCCTCCAGCCCATACTGCCCAGGGAAGCCCACCCACTGGGGCGGTGCACTGCTGGGGATGGCCCACCAGAGCTGCCACCCCCAGACACAATACCTCACCTGTCCCTGCAGCTGAGATGGCCAACCAGTGGTCCAACCGTGGCAGACTGGCTGCAGTGAGCAGCTGTCATCATCTCAACTCAGATTTGCTGTTTGCCTCCCAGCTGAGACAGAGGTCATGCTGCTGCCATGAATCACCAAGAGGTGCAGAAGGATCAAGCCCAAGGGCTCTGACCCAGGGACCAACTCCTCTCAATTGCAATGTGGGTACAAACACATGCAAAGGTTCACAGCATGACACTAATTAATCAGGTTTTCTAAAAACACTCAACACAATTACATGATGAAGAGCAATCCATAATGATGTAAACAGCCAAACAGAAGAGACAGATCCTCAGAAATAAAGTGAAATATTTATTCTCAGTGGAAAGTATTTGTCTAAACAGCGTCCAACACACAAATATATAGTTTCCTACTCCCGAATAGTAATTCTACAGTAAGACTCCCCAGTAAAATATTTATGTTACAGTGATTTGAATGATCAACAAGGGAACATTTCAACATGGTCCCTACACCAGCCCAGAGATGCTGGTTGCTAAAGCTCTGTAGTGCTGTCCTTACATACCCCATTCTGCTACAGCCAAACATTGCCAATGAGCCATGATAACCTGGGGTCAGAGTAAGGATCTGACCCCATAGAAACGATTTTTCACTGTCTGAGCAGCCTGTTTCTGATTTTCCTGGTCTCCAAGAACTTTTCACAATATGGAAAAGAGGTTTTGTAGTAACTTGGAACTTAAAAGCAGTTGGCAATGTACACTGTCTGATAAGCTTTTCATACAAAGGTTAAACATACAGGGGACAAGCAAGCCAGTGGCTACTTACAAAAATGTAGAAGGCTCCTCTGCACATTTCCTTCTTAATATACTAACAGCACTAACCCCGAGTATAAATCAACAGTTACTCTCTTCTGCTTTTATTTCCTTCACACATGTGTTCTGCTCTCTTCTCGTCTATTCAAGTTTTATTGAGTGCCTTCTTCACAGCTGGCCTTGATTTCTTCCTTGTGTTTGCTACTTCTGCTTCTTCAAGAGAACAGAGGGAGACAAAAACCAGCTGCTCTAGCTCTCCTACAAACAGCCCTAAAACAAGCTGACAGTAATGGTCACACTTTTATTCTACTACCCTGTAGTCATCCTAGCTAAAACCAGGACACTAAAAAGAGAACTGTCCCAGTTTGCATCACAGTGTCAGCAGGTACACTGGGTGCTTCCTTGGGAATACCTTCCAAAGTCCACCAGCTTCAGAAAGAAGCTGTACAGTCCCATGGGCCACCCAGCAGTTTCCCAAGTCTTTTCTCCAGTGCAATTCTGACTGTCAAAAGCACAAACTGTGAGTGGCAGTGAGAAGGATCACCTCCTACTTCAGGTTCTCTTGAACGGTGGAATGCAAGCGAGTAAGCCAACATTATTACAGCAGAATCACATACATTATACAAAGGAGTTATGTATCATGCCTCAAAGTGACTCTAAAATACTGCTCAGTTTTCACATGGCAGCTTGTGAGTCCAGAAATAAAGAGTCCATAAGTACAATGAACACCAACTTCCCAAACTGCTAAGCACTAACACTGAGCAGGAAATTAAGCATATTAAGGAAATTATCATACCTGCCTAAGAAGCAATTACAGAAGCTTCTGTTTCCCCAGTCATAAATTTTCTGGCTACATAAAGCTGCACAGAAAGTGTTGGAGAAATGTTGACATCCAGTGTGTACTGAATTAAATAAAATTAACTTTCATGTGTAGAATAAGCTATTGTTGCAAGTTTCTGTTGAGACAAAAAAGGCATGCTAACACCTTTGACTAATTAAAAGTTTCTCAAAGGTTGTATTCCACATGTTAAACATTCTTGACTCTTGGAAACATTGAAGTGAGTCAGAAATGGCCATTGGTAATACTGTACAATCACACACCTTTCTAGGACCCAATATAATGACTGTATTTGTGCCACCGCATCTGGATCTCACTGCAGCTTTTTTATAGCTAAGCTCTTCATGACTCCACAGAGAAGTTCTTTCTTACATATTTCTCGACTCAGACACTGCACATCACCTATGCAAGAAACAGTACATGATGAAACCAGACTGTGATAGGAACTATTATTTCCTTAAAGTCATGTCTCCTGCCTTTCGTCACTTAGGTTTTCAGAGGTACTTCCCATGTGATTTAGTATAACAATCCGTGTATGCACCACTTGTACTAATCTCTGCTGAATTTCCTGTCTCTCAGTGGAGATCAGGACAAATGGCCATTCACTGCTTTTTAGCTCATTATTCTGCAGGCATAGTGGCTGATAGGGAAGCTCTGAAGAACTCCTATTCTCCTTATTCTGTAAACTGTGGTATCCCCATAAGCCCCCAGCTACCCAGCCAACTCCTGTTGCAGGTTGTGGGGTACAAACAACATAAGAGGAAAAGCTTCTTCTTAGAGGAATTTATAAGCTAAGTCAAAGAAGGGTTTTTTTTCAATCCACATGGCACTGGGTAGATGTAGGTATCACCAAGAGACAGTCTTAACTGCTTTGGATAAGAAGGACAATATCCATATATTGACTTTTAATAAAGAATTTTTCACAGTTAGCTTTGATTTTTATAAAATTCTATTAACCAGCATTCTGGAAACATTTTCAGCTTCTCATGTGCTGAGGCTTTAGTACCCTGCTAGTAATATAAGCAATGAAGCTTCACACAGTTTGGTGAGGACATACCACAAAGCCAAAACACAAGAAGTAACTGACTGTCTTAGTTTTGCTGGGATAGAGTTAATTTCCTTCCTAATAGTTGGTACAGTGCTGTGTTTTGGGTTTATTATGAGAATAATGTTGATAACACACTGATGTTTTGGTAGTTGCTAAGTAGTGCTTACCCTAAATCAAGGACCTTTCAGTGTCTCATGCTCTGCCAATGAGGAGATCCACAAGAAGCTGGGAGGGACCATGGCCAGAACAGCTGACCCGAGCTGACCACAGGGATATTCCATACCCTAGAATGTCCTGCCCAGCATATACACTGGGGAGTTGGCTGGAAGGCACTGTTTGCTGCTCGGGGACAGGCTGAGCACTGGTCAGCAGGTGATGAGCAATTCTTTTTGTTACATTATTTTTGGGGGTTTTTTTTCAGTAAAATTAGTAAAAGCAGCAGTAGTAGTAGTTTACTTACTTTAAATTATTAAACAGTTCTTACCTCAACCCATAAGCTTTGAGCTTTTTCCTACTTTCTTTCCTGATGCTCCTCCCCATCCCACTAGGAGGTAGGGGGAGGAAGCAGCTGTGTGGTACTTAGTTGCCATCTGGGGTTAAGTCACAACACTGATATCTCATAAAACCTGAACAAATAGTCCTTCCAGGTAACTGGCTGTCTGTACTGATTTAGCAATTAATAACGACTGTAGTTCAGGACTTCAAAAATATGTAGGCATCTAAATTCCATTAAAAATAGACTTTTCTATTATGGAGTTTAGTATTATCGGCCTTGCTGGACAGCATGCAGAATCTGTATAATTTCTTCTATTAAAATGCTGGTGTAAAATTTGTTTTTCCCACTGAGGCACCACTCACCACTCTGGAACTTGTCTAGCTAAAGGTCTAGACAAAATTTGTACTATATTTTCTGTAACAGACATCACAGGCTTAGACGATGTTGAGTTTAAAATATATATCCTCTCAATGAAAGGATATCTATTTCTGATTCTTCTGCAGTGCTACAGCTGGTTGTTTCACCCTATAAAAATGTTGCTATACTGGATATTCCACAGTTGTTCTTGAAATACAAGTTAATTTCTGAACCTTCTTCTCTTGCCGCTTGTACAGAAACAACATGAGTACAATCTGATCATTTGAACAGTTTCTTAGATGTTTAAAGGCATTATTTTTTGCTCAGATTTTGGCCAAGATTGTAATCTTTGAGCTGACACACAAAAATATTATTAAAATGTAGCTGTCCTGCAAGACAATGCCCACTTTTAATGGAAAAATGTTGAAATATAGATTTCAGTAAGCAAAAAGAAAGAGTATGAGGCACATACAACTGAGGTGACTGAAGATCTCATAAATGTGCAGCTAAACCAGTTGTTTGGAAAGCACCTTGAGTATTTGCCTGGTAAATGTGTTCATTGGGGAGGAATGAGCTGTTTTGCCTGGGGTGCAAGTGCTTGAGCATTCTTAACGAAGGTTACTGTTAGCTTTGGTTTTGGTAAGCAGAACCATTGGAGAGGACATAGTGACTTTTACAGTATTGAAATGCTTACTTTGCCATGATGTCTGCTCAGAAGCTTCTTACAATAAACTAATTTTTCTTAATGCCATTTAGATTAATTTCATTTCATATGAAGCAATATTTTTGAAACTAAAATAATCAAAATTATCAAGACAACTAACAGTTAGGAAATTATTGGGATTTTTTTTTTCATAAAACAGTATTTCAAATTTCCAATCTTTTCAAAATATGTGTTTTCAAGGCAGTCACCCAGGAAATGATGTGTCAAAACAGCCAACAAAGGGCCATGAGATACACTCAGACTCCAGGCAGGAGTTGGTATTTAAAAGACTGGCATGCATCTACCAACTACCTTTGAAATAGAAATATGAAATTCTGTATGGAATCTTTTAAACTTTTTTCCCTTTATAAATAAAACCAGCATCTTTATTTCCATTGAGTTAATTAATCCAACAATAAACAACAACCTTTACCAAAGCAGTACTTTACAAAATTAGCACAACCTTAAAAGCATAGTCAGGAGGGTATAAAAGACATGAAATCTCACCAGGTATATAGGAAAGAGTAATTATTCATTCCTATGAAAGGTCAGCTGCAGTTCTGAGCCTGAGCTTTCAATAAATGGTAAAATATAATTTATTTGTACTGAGTATTGCTGCTTCCTAATATAACCAAATACTTCAGGGACATGCTGGTAGTAATGCAAACACAGGATGGTCTTTTAAGCCAAGAAATCATTTCAAAATTTATCTAAAGTAGAAAGTTATTATGATTCCACAATGGTGGCATGCATTTGTTTGACATTCACCATGGCATACTAGGGACAGAGAGTTATCTGATTTTAGTTCCCATGATCTAACAGAGAAGCTATCTAGGCAACTGGGTGCTTTAAATCTCTTCTCCCTTTTTCTACACATAACCATTTTGTAAATCAATCACTCAAAGTAGGCACCATAAACAAATGTAAAGATTCGTAGAAAGTCTGTAGAAAGATTTCAAGGTATCTACTTCAATTCCATTGGTTCATTTATGTGATGTATAAGAAAAATATCCAGAAATACCTTAAATGCTCTTTTTGATATTCTAACAAACATTCACTACAAACTCAATTAGTGAGTAGTTGAAGTATTCTAAGTTGCATTTCTCATGAACAAAAATACTGTTCTGGAAGAATAAGCATTTCAGTAGATTCATTCACAGAAGTCAAGACCAAGAGATGATAGAGGAGCACAAAATAAGAAATGATGATCATCACTATAATTAAGGGAGAAAGAAACCAGACTTATTCTAAAGGCTGACTAAACACAAGAAGATACAGAGTGTATAGTTACAGAGTATTATAATGAGGAATAATTGCACTAATTTATTGGAAGTAAAGTTTAAAATTAACATTGTGGAAAACATTCCTGCTGGTGGTTTTTGCCATTTTTAAAGATGTTTAAAACTAGTCCTAGGAAAGTACTATACTGTGCATAGTGGAGAATGCAACTATTTCCTTGTGATCTAATCTTCAATTGCCTGTCTCACGGATTTTATACTCAAGAGATGTTACCTAATCTAATAATCAGAATTTTATCCCATCAGAAATACAAACTCAATAACGAAATTCTATTACTGCATGAATATTGCTACATTTCGAAACCAGATTCTCTATTTTATGGAGATATCATTAGTGAAACAAGACTGATTACATAGCTCCTCATGGCTTAAGATTTGCCCAGCTCACCCTCTCTGTATCTATTCTTTTCCATTCTATATAAACTCTGATTTAAAAAAGAAACTATCTGGGAGGTATTCAATGTTAGTTCAACACACTGAGGTTGTGGCTAACCAGAAATCTTTCATTAAGCAAAATAAAGACTACTAACAGCAAAATTTTATTCATGCTAGGCAACACTCACAAGGCCCTTAAGAAACAAGAGCTTTCTCTGGCCAAACACTTTTAAACACTTCTATCAAAGCACCAATACAACTTAGAGAATGCTGTAGCATTTTGTAGCCATCCTGAAAGAGAAGGTATATGAACTCTAAAGGAGGAAGGGGATGAAAAAGATAACAAACCAAAGAAGTTAAACATGCCAGGAATTATCCTAAACACTAACTATTAGCTGATTTTGAATTACGTAAGTCCAGGATAATAGCAGAATATTTTCAAATGAACCTGAAGTTCTACATGGTTGGTTTGTGTTTGCAGATGGCCCAAATGAAACAGCTTCTAGACACAAAAGATAAAGGGATGGTTGTTCTCCACTTCCAAAATGGGACTATAACTGTATAAGGTTTAAGAGGTGATAGTCTGTATCACATCTCTAATTTAAACATTTTTCAAGTGTATCTGTTACCAAAATGAAAATATTATCAGAGGCTTTAATACAGAAGTGTGAAAACAAAAACTAAAACCGGAAAATGATCTTTTGATTCAGAAAATTGTCATTTGAAAATACTGAGACAAAATAACCTACAGAATTTGAAGACAAAGGTATCCTCCCCCTCACCTATTTCTGAAATTGCCAGGAGTTAGATTAACTACACAAAGGCCTCTGCAATGCATCTTGTCTCAGACAACACCTCCCACTTTCATTATTGTTGGTATCGAACTTGCTAATGGTGCATTCAACTCCTACATCCAGATGGGTGATAAATACATTGAACAGGACTGGCTCTAGAATTGAGGCCTGAGGGTCCTTTGGCCTCATTCACCACAACCCTTCCCTTTGAGCCCTGCCCTTCAGCCAGCTCATCAACCAAGCCCATCTTGAACCCAACTGGACAATTTCTCCAGGAGAACAGTATCAAAAGCCTTACTAAAATCTCGGAAAAATACATCCACCACCGTCCCTTCATCCAATGGGCAGATGACTTTACCATAGAAGGATATCAAATTTGGTAAACAGGAGTTGCCCTCTGTGAACCTGTGTTGACCGTGTCTGATGATTGCATTGTATTTTAAATGCCTTTCAGTAGTACCTAGTATAATCTTTTTAATACATTTTTTTCAGGAACTGAGGTTAGAATAACAGGTCTGTGAATTCCTGGGTCTTCCCTCATGGCCTTTTTGTAAATTGGAATAACAGTGTCTGGTTTCCAGTGAGCGAGGACCTCCCCAGACTCCCAAGACCTTTGGTAGATAATTAAGAGGTGTCCTGTCAAAACGTCCACTAGCTCCCTTTATGGTTTAATTTACTTAAACTTGGGGACATACTACAATTCCAGCAAAATCAAAACAAATATTAAATCTAAAGGAAAACCCAAAAATTTATTTATCCAAAACCCTTTAAAGGTGTACTTGCAGAAGGACCCTATAAGAGAAGCCACTAGCAAACACGGAGATAGAATAATCTTGATAAATAAAACTATTCTGGGGAAAAAAATGGGCAAACATAAACTTGCACTATACTGTAAGAATATTCACCCATATAAATATGGGATTGAAAAAAATGGTCTGTTTTGAAGAAAAGGATTTGTGGGTTTCAGTGAATCACAGATAAAAAGTGTGACACCATTGCAAAAAGTACCATACAGTAATTCATAAATAGGGAGTATGACTTGCAGACACTTGGGTAATTGTTACATTTCAGTATATGCTACTAAATTCTCATCTGAAATAGTGTCTAGCTTTGGAAACTGAGCTTCAAGAAATACCTGAAACACTTGGAGAAAACAGAAGTTGACCAACAACCATAAGAATCTCCTTCCTAGAAAACGTTATGCATGAAAAAAGTTTGAAGAGGCTGAGGTTGTGTAAATAGAAGAGAATGAGAGAAAAGAGTACATATGACAAATATGACTGCAGCCTTCAAATACAAAATGGGTGACCATAAAGACTAATGGAAAGTTTTTCTTCATTTCCACATCAGGCTGAAGGATGAAGACAGGATATTTTGACTAATGGAAGAAAAATTTCCTTATGATAAGCATCAGAAAAGACTGTAGCTGTAAAAAAATGTTTTATTAATAGTGGATTTGGGTCTGGATAGAGAAAGAGAACACATCAGTCTTCCAGTCTACACTTCTGAACTTCTTATTGAGCAAAAAGAGTTGGATAAACATTAGCAGCAAGTCTAAAATGCAGATCATAACACTGTGCAGATGCCATGGACAAATTGCTGTCATTTCTCCAGCTACCGCTTAGCCCACAGCTGCAGTCAGTTTTGTACAGCACTCTTCATATGGCTGGGGAATGGGAGATGCAGTGGGGTTGTGGCACCGAACTGTTACAAGCAGAAGTACTACCAAGGTGCTTTCTGGAGCGGGGATTCTGTCTTCTCCTCACCCACACAGTACCATCTAAGTTCTGGTGCCATTAAATGACAATAGTTGACCTTATTCCCTGATCTAGCAAATGCTTTGGCCTTTTCTAGCCCCTACATTCACAACAGTCTTTTAAGTTCTCCTTCAGCACCTTGGGGGTCCGGCATCCATAATGCCAGCACCAGATTCCCCTTTTTATTAGCTTCACCTGGATCTCACTGACTGAAGCCATAGCAGTAAACTAAATGGTGACAGTTTACTCTGCAAACATATTCAGGCTTTGAAATTCAGCAACTGAATATTTCATGTTGCTAAACAGTTTAAAAACTCTTGGAACAACTTTGGTCAACCAGCTTCTCTCCTGAACAACATGGGGACAGTTTGGGTGTTCCTCTGGGACAAATAGCATTCCCAACAGGCAACTTCAAACCACCCTTTGCACTCAGGAGGCAAAAAGAGTTTAATGGTGAGTGTGGGAATGTCATGTCAAGTGGCCTTGGTGTCAGAGAGCAATCTGATAACGTTTAATGCACTCCTACAGCTATACCCACTGCCCTGTGAGGCCCAAAGTAAGGAGATTGTTACTAATGGCAGCTGGAAGAGGAGCTGTTACACTCGACATCTGTGAATAAACAGTCAAAAATGGCACATTTCACCTTGAAGGGTGGACTCTTCAGGATGAAATAATTATTTTAATTCCCCTGCAGACCCCAGTTCCTACCATAAAAGGAGGAAAAAGTCTGTGGGTGCATCTCTGTCTTGGAACTCTCTACTCATATAAATGGTGTCTAGATTATGCAATTACTCCAATCTAAGTAAAAATTGTAGTCCTTGTAGTCATAAGAATGTTAAACACATGTAGGAAAACAACTAATCCAGCTCACTCAGTGAATGATACACATTTTTGAAAAAAAAAAAAGGATATTTTTAGAGTCTGAAGGCCTGATTTGAACTAACAAAGCCCAAGATATTCCAGGTAAAACTGGTATTTTATGAACACAATCATGCTTTTTACTTTAGGAAATTATTTAAGTTAAAGGAGAAATGGTAATGCTCACTTCAAGTTTCCTTAGGATTTTGTTACTTTAAGTCAAATCCTTTACTTCACATAAGGCTTCTTGTGTTGAATTGTAGTACAGCTGTTTACTCAAGTGGCAGCAGCATACATTGTGATAAATTAAATGGGCATTTATCAAAGGTAAGTTGACAGGTTTAAATGTTAAATGTAAGCACGGTAAGACAAGTACAAATAGTTTCTACCTGGAGGTTACATATCTAAATCACTGGATAGATATTTTAATTAACTTCTGCACAATAAAAATGTTTGCTTTCTGAATTATTGAACAACATTTCCTGAGAGAGGAAGATACAAAATGTCATGTAATATATTTTAAGAAGAGCTTACACATAAATGAAAAATTAAAAATCCTTCCTCCCATAAACACAGGCAAGAAAGAGACAAATACTGTTTAGAAATATAAGTTTTGGAATCAATATTTGAAGTTAAATTAAATGACAAACTAAAGAGGTTTATTCCAGAGAGATGCATAATACATAGACAGAAGGAGGTTTGTTACTTTATCTCATTTTACTCTTAATCCACTGAATTATGATCTAATGACACAAATGTGTAGCTTCCTAAGGTTCTGAGGTGATTTTGAGGAAGCCTGAAAGATGAAGACAAACAATAGTCAGTGGTAAACTCAAAGAAAATGCATCTCTGGTGGGAACAAAATAGTTTAAAATAAATATATATAATAGTTATATATACATTTCTCTTGTTTCTTAAACCTTTCTAGTCTTCCTGCCTTACTAATAGTAATTCTAAAGGTAAAAAGCAAGAGAACAAGAGCAAGCTGCAAACCCACAGGAGCACAAAGCTAAATGCCTTCTTATCAACCCTTCACCTTTCAAACCACTGAGGCATTTGGACATTTAAAATGCTAATAAAAACTTAAATTTTTTACTCACAGTTAAAACCAGGTTCAATAGTTTTTCCAGCTTCAAGACTGTTTATTGTAATCTGAAAGATGATGTGCAGCAGCAGAAATGATAGACTGGTGAAACACAGAGATTTTAACAATCGTCCTGTATGCCCTAAAAGACAAAATATACATACATATACTTGGTGAATTTCCAAACACTGCTTAAAGATTTTCAGTGTAAAACCATAAAATATCCTGACCAAGGATATTTCTACCAGTCAGTTCCACATTAATCATGATTGTCCCCCATGGTCGATGTTATAGCAAAAATCACACTTTAATTATAGTTTGTTTGAGTACTCTTTAATCACAAATCACAATGACTGCTATTGCCAATTTTTCCTTTTTTTTTTTTTTAATTAAAGAAAAAAGTTTTTTAAGTCTCCAGAGAGCAATTTTACATCAATAATAATAATATCACAATGCTTACCAACACATTACCTGGTATATAGACAAAATATGAATGATACTTCTACTTTTGAGAAAATAAAAGCCTGCTAATCTTATTACTCTTTACAAAAATATTCCACGGGAGGAGGCATAACAACACACAAACCTCAGTTTGGCTCAGGAGTATAGACATACTTTCAATGAATGCTTTGCTTTGTACCGACTGTACTCTTTCTCTTCCTTCAGAAGTTTTAAAAATAATTTTCAGTATACACTGAAGAACCCTGTTCCAGACACATTTGGTCATAGTCCCTCTGTGATTTACTGGATGTCTATTCAAAAGCCAATAGAAAATGTTTGATGAAGACTTAGAAATGCCTTATAAATCCTCTAGGAAACACTCAGCTTAATCATAGGCAGACAAACTTGCAAGGTATGAATAAATAAAGTAAACCATCAGTATTTCAGGAAATATGCATCTTCAAGACAAAATTGAATTGCTGATAAAATACAACATTAAACATCACCCTACCTGACCTATCTGCAGTAAAAGTTCTACTTCCAAAACATTTTATACCTAGATTTTATACCATCTGCTTCATGCATTTGAGGGTCATTTTTTAATTTACAGATTAAAAAACAGCACTGCTGAAATTCTTATTCAAGGCTGTAAAAAAAGCCAAAGCTTTGGAGGGCAGAACTAGCAGAGTATACCTGAGAAATGTTCACTCTATGTGCAGCTTGTTTTGTCCATACTTATCCTGCAAGCACCTGTTACGAACAACTACTAGAAAGATGATGGTTCACATTCTATATCTAGACAATAAGCCAGATTTTTATTTTAGATATTATAGTTCAAGCATGTCATCAATGGCCTAAATAGTAGTTTATAAAGCAAAGAATGAGATAAGCATGATTCAACAATTTTAGAAAGTAATAGACTATCTCCCTCCATCAGACTCCAAATTTTTGTCACAATAACACTATCTTGACTGCAAATTTTGAATACCAAATGTCTGTAATAAACTTCCCTTTTCTTTTTTTAAATACAGTAAACAATTAAAAAAAAAAATTAAAATTTTAAGAATGAGCCCCTGTATAAGTTTTCTGCAATCTTAAAAGGAAGATACATTCACTAGATACATGCTTTGTATGATCTATTCCCTTGTCAATGGAGTTCACGCAGAAAGGAGATGACCTGGGTGAAGGAGCGTTACATCAAAAAGACTGGATATTAAAATATTTGGGCCACTTTTTGTTCTTATTCTGCAGAAGAACAAAAAGTGGCCTGGTGTCCTGGCTTTGGACAACAACTTCTAAGCACTATAAAAGCAGAAACAATGGAATAGGTAATGTTTTCAAAAGCTTTAGAAGAAGCAACATATGATAAGCTACACATTATTAAATAATTTGTTAGGTGTGATGTCTTATGTAAAGTAGTCCAAGGACTGCTGCATTTTACAATTCTTTTGCAAGCTTCAGTATTTGATGGCTCACTTGTTCATTGATCCCGTGCTCATGGTATTGTGAGCGCCGCTGCACCTTCAGAATATAACTAAATATAACTAAAAAATAACCTGTCTCAAAGCTGGAGACAAACAGTTTGACAATACAAATTTTGTGGACTTAAAAACAGTGTATCAAAATGTACAGATTTCAAAGACAGTCTGATGATTTATGAAGTTCTAAGTCATAAACTCTTCTCAGTGCTTGGGAGTTAACAATTCAATAGATATCAAGCAACAAATTTTTTCATATGGAAGGGGATTTTCTGGCAGAATTGTCCGAGTCAGCATCCAAAGGAGAAAAAAATGCAATACAATTAGCCAATGAACATTCAATTCTCAAACTGCTGAGTCTATCTTTCAGTATTTCCACTGCCATATCAGTCCAAAATATATCTCAGTTTTAGACTTCACTTCTTGAAGTTTGAAAACAAACATCTTTGAATTTAAATTGAACAAACTATTCTTTTAAAAAGCCCTTTTAAAATTGTCCCCCTTTTAAGATTTGTAGAAAATGCTGAAAATATATTTCTTCAAATGCTGAAATGTTGAAAAAAGATCTCCTGGAAAAAGGTAGGAAAAAATTTCAAGGACTATTAACACTCAGGATAATAAATAGTCTCTCAGTGTACTGGTAAATATGGCAGCGGGAACTCACAGCTGGAAGGCAGCTAGGTATGTTCAGAGCAGGTTACAGCGTTCCAAAAGGGCTACTCCCTTCATGGCCACAAGTGCGACAGGACCACCATCAGATTCTACTGAGCAGTAGCCTTTTGCTTGCACCACATTGATCTGTGCCAGCAGAAACTAGAAACTAGAAGTATTTGGAGAAAAGTAAGAAATATTATGACCTGGATTTCAAAAGTTCTGGAGCTACATCAACAACTTGAGAGAAATGGGAGTGCTAAAATCAGTGAATTACTGAATATGTAATTTATGCTAAGGAAGAAGAAGTGACAGATTTGGATAAGGGATGAGTTTCAATTTATAGTGGAGTTTGGGTAAACCCACTTAACTATGTTTTTACTTACATTTTTCTCTTTCTACTGGAAACTTGGTTCTAAATGACACAAAGCAAAAATTAACCATATGCTTACAGAACTGAGATGGTGAGAAAAGAGACAGCTGAAGTAAAACAGAGCTTTTTCCAATGAGGAAGAAAGATTTTTTTTCATCCTTCTTTAATTTTTTTAAAATTCTAATTCACTCACAGTGTTACAATTACTTTTCTAGAACATACCTTAACTGCTCAGTTGCCCTAATGTGAAAGTCCTTGGGGATATGAATGGAAGCTGAAGATCCCACAGAGAAGGAGACATATATTGTTCACAAAGCTGTGTGGACAGAACAGATGTGCAAGAGAACATTGTTCCAGCCAACACAGTATCAATTCTTTCATTTCTGTCTTAGATGTATAGGCTTCTGTATGTCCATCAAGACTAAAAAAAGAAAAATCTCATGGCAAAACACCTTGGTTTGAAGCTGGAGCACTGGGTTCTGATTTCACCAACTTCTGAAAACTATGGAGGATAAAAAGGAGAGAGAACATTTGTCTCAGAACTGGCCTGAAGGACAGGGAAAAGTGGGCTTGCTTTCAGGTGTCGCTTTCAGGAGTCATTTCTAATGGTACCCAGTGGGACCAAAACCTGGCATGTATCTCTGCAAATGTACCCAGCATGTCTCAGAAGCACATGGAGAGATTGCTCCAGCCTCTTTATCCCTCCAGAAAGTTCCTGGCAAAGGGCTTTCTCCCCTCTGATCAAGCCTGCAGGAAGCCAGACAGGATGTGAAGGCTTCATTACCCTCTTTCTCTTCGGCCCAGATGCAACACTAAACTGGACTCAAGAGGGCCAAAAGCTTTTCACACGTGGAAGAGGAATCCATTTCTTATTTTTCAAAGGTAATCCAGCCAAGAGCTGGATTAGTAAAGGCATGTCCCCCCCAGCCACAGGCATGTAACCTCAGTACAACTATTTGAATGTCTTCTAATTGGACTGCTGCCTCCAATGCTGTCTCGGTTTTGAAAGACAGGTGTCTGCTAAGGAAGGCAGAGGCCCCCCTTGAAGTGGCAGATATAACCCCTTTTCCCTCCAAGTTATTATATTTTGAAATCAAGGGCCTTTAGGCAAAGATGTGGGAAATAGGAATAACAGTTCTTTACTATATATATATATATGTATATAACCAGTCAAACAAAACAACAACAACTCTGGCAGTAACAGCAATCACAAACCCAGTGCCAGCCTTCTCGGCTGTCGGGCCCTTTCCCCTCGGGTGCAGTTCCGCTCGCAGCCGGCAGGGGCGCTGGCGGCTCCCGGTGAGCAGGGCAGGTGCGATGGTTCCCCCGCGGCTGCAGGGGGCGCTCCGGAGTGAGCTCGGGGAGCCCGCGGCACCGGTGCCCTGGGATCCCGGGAAGGGATGGAACAAAGGCTTCACAAACCCCTGGGCAGCTGATCCCGGGCTCTCAGGAACAGCAGGCTGGAATGGCAGGGACGAACGCAAATCCCGGGTGGCAGACGAGATGTATCCAGATGGGAAAAACCACGGAGGCCCAGGCAGGCAGGGCGAGCAGGGCTACAGCGTAGCGAAAGCTCGAAGCAGCAGCGGGGCAGGACAGCCACAGCTCGGTCTCCAGCAGGGCAGGAAAAGCGGCTTTTGGGGTCCCGGCGTTGCTTCCAGCAGGAAGAAAGAACGGCCAAAAAGAAAGAAGCAGCAGCTCCTTTCTCTGCAGCTTCTCTCTCCAGACGCTCAGAGCGAACTGCCCCCACACCCAGGTGTAGACAAAAGAGTAGCCAGGCCCGCCCCACTCCCCTTTTTGTCTTTCTTAAGTACAGCTATTTGTCCCCTAGCAACATGCATATGGGAGAAAATTCCTTTAACAGGAAAACCTAAGACTAAACTAAAACCCCAACATTATCCACCCCGAATTTTTTCCCATACTAACATGTTACATGAAACTTAACTTTTTTTTAACCATATAAATCTATGCATTACCCAAATTATATACAAATATACATGCTGATACTGATACAAGTACAGAGCCATGGGTAGTTCACCCTAAAACAAGGTCCCCTTGAGGTAAGCATCGGGTCTCTCCATCCTTTTGCATCACCCACCAGGTGCAACCTGGTCCCTGAGCAAAAACAACCCCACGGATGGGTTTGTCTTTGCTCAAGGCAGACTTTACCCAAACAGTTTGTCCAAGCATACCTCTCATGTGCACCACTGGAACCTTATCCCCGTCTGTTGTTTGTAGGGGTTCGGATTGGGCAGGGCCTGCTCGGCTGGTGGAACCTCGAGTGTTAACTAACCAGGTGGCTCTTGCTAAATGCATCTCCCAGTTTTTGAAAGTCCCCTCACCCAGTGCCTTCAAGGTGGTTTTAAGCAGTCCATTACACCGCTCAACCTTCCCAGCTGCTGGTGCATGGTAAGGGATGTGGTACACCCACTCAATGCCATGTTCTCTAGCCCAGGTGTTTATAAGGCTGTTCTTGAAATGAGTCCCATTGTCAGACTCGATTCTCTCAGGGGTGCCATGCCTCCAAAGGACTTGCTTTTCCAGGCCCAGGATGGTGTTCCGGGCAGTAGCATGAGGCACAGGGTAGGTCTCCAGCCACCCAGTGGTGGCTTCTACCATTGTGAGCACATAGCGCTTGCCTTGGCGGGTTTGAGGCAGTGTGATGTAATCAATCTGCCAGGCCTCCCCATACTTGTATTTGGACCATCGCCCACCATACCACAGAGGCTTCACCCGCTTGGCCTGCTTGATCGCAGCACATCTCACAATCATGGATAACCTGGGAGATACTGTCCATGGTTAGATCCACCCCTCGGTCTCGTGCCCACTTATAGGTGGCATCTCTGCCCTGATGGCCTGAGGCATCATGGGCCCATCGAGCTAGGAACAGTTCTCCTTTATGTTGCCAATCCAAGTCTATCTGGGACACCTCTATTTTCGCAGCCTGATCTACCTGTTTGTTGTTACGATGTTCTTCGTTAGCCCAGCTCTTGGGGATGTGAGCATCTACATGACGGACCTTCACGGATAGCTTCTCTACCCGAGTGGCAATGTCTTTCCACTCTTCAGCAGCCCAGATTGGTTTTCCTCTGCGCTGCCAGTTTGCCTTCTTCCACCTTTCCAGCCAACCCCACAGAGCATTGGCTACCATCCATGAATCGGTGTAGAGGTAGAGCTTTGGCCACTTCTCCCTTTCAGCTATGTCCAGAGCTAATTGGACAGCTTTGAGCTCAGCAAATTGGCTCGATCCACCTTCTCCTTCAGTGGCCTGTGCAACTTGTCGTGTGGGGCTCCATACAGCGGCTTTCCATTTCCGGCTAGCGCCTACAATTCGGCAGGAACCATCAGTGAAGAGGGCGTATTGTCTTTCACTCTCTGGTAGCTCGTTATATGGTGGGGCTTCTTCGGCACGTGTCACCTGCTCCTCTTCTTCTTCAGAAGATAACCCAAAAGTCTCACCTTCTGGCCAGTTTGTAATTATTTCCAAGATCCCAGGGCGACTTGGGTTTCCAATTCGGGCGCGCTGCGTGATGAGGGCAATCCATTTGCTCCAAGTAGCGTCGGTGGCGTGATGCGTGGAGGGAACCTTTCCTCTGAACATCCACCCCAGCACCGGTAGTCGGGGTGCCAGGAGGAGTTGTGCCTCTGTGCCGATTACTTCTGAGACAGCTTGGACTCCTTCATAAGCTGCCAGGATTTCCTTCTCTGTGGGAGTGTAGTTGGCTTCAGATCCTCTGTAGCTTCGGCTCCAGAATCCCAGTGGTCGGCCCCGAGTCTCACCAGGCACCTTCTGCCAGAGGCTCCAGGACAGACCATTGTTCCCGGCTGCAGAGTAGAGCACGTTCTTCACCTCTGGTCCTGTCCTGACTGGGCCAAGGGCTACGGCGTGAGCAATTTCCTGTTTGATCTGGGCGAAGGCTTGCTGCTGTTCAGGGCCCCAGTGGAAATCATTCTTCTTGCGGGTAACCAGGTAGAGAGGACTCACGATCTGGCTGTACTCGGGAATGTGCATCCTCCAGAAACCTATAGCGCCTAGGAAAGCTTGTGTTTCCTTCTTGTTAGTCGGTGGAGACATTGCTGTGATCTTATTGATGACCTCAGTGGGAATCTGACGTCGTCCATCTTGCCACTTTACTCCCAGGAACTGGATCTCTCGGGCAGGTCCCTTGACCTTGCTCTTCTTGATGGCAAAACCAGCTTGCAGGAGAATTTGAATTATTCTCTCTCCTTTCTCAAACACTTCGGTTGCAGTGTTCCCCCACACAATGATGTCATCAATGTACTGCAGATGTTCTGGAGCCTCACTCTTTTCTAGTGCAGTCTGGATCAGTCCATGACAGATGGTGGGACTGTGCTTCCACCCCTGGGGCAGTCGGTTCCAGGTGTACTGCACGCCCCTCCAGGTGAAGGCAAACTGAGGCTTGCACTCTGCTGCCAGAGGAATGGAGAAGAATGCATTGGCAATGTCAATAGTGGCGTACCACTTTGCTGCTTTGGACTCCAGCTCGTATTGGAGCTCCAACATGTCCGGCACGGCAGCGCTCAACGGTGGAGTCACTTCATTCAGGGCACGATAGTCCACAGTCAATCTCCATTCCCCGTCAGACTTGCGCACAGGCCAGATGGGGCTGTTGAAGGGTGAGTGGGTCTTGTTGACCACCCCTTGACTCTCCAGCTCGCGGATCATCTTGTGGATGGGGATCACAGCATCTCGATTTGTCCGATACTGCCGGCGGTGCACTGTCGAGGTGGCAATTGGCACTCGTTGCTCTTCCACTTTCAGGAGCCCAACTGCAGAAGGATTCTCAGATAGTCCAGGCAGGGTGTTCAATTGCCTAATGCCCTCTGCCTCCACAGCAGCAATCCCAAATGCCCACCTGAGTCCTTTTGGGTCTTTGTAGTAGCCATTCCGGAGGAAGTCTATGCCCAGAATACACGGGGCCTCTGGGCCGGTCACAATCGGATGCTTTTGCCACTCCTTCCCAGTCAGGCTCACCTCAGCTTCCAAAAGGGTCAACTGCTGTGATCCCCCGGTCACCCCAGCGATGGATACAGGTTCTGCCCCCACATGTCCCGATGGCATTAAAGTACATTGTGCCCCAGTATCAACCAATGCATCATATTTTTGTGGCTCTGATGTGCCAGGCCATCGGATCCACACCGTCCAGAAAACTCGGTTCTCCCGTGCCTCTTCCTGGCTAGAGGCAGGGCCCCTCTAGCCCTGGTTATCATTCTTTCCCTGGGCGTACATGCTCGAGGTACCTTCAAGGGGATCCGACATATCATCCTCCCTTCTGTAATACCTGGCAGCTCGGTCATGGGAGGCTGAGGCTACCTTCACCTTAGCGGAACCCCCTCGGTTAGTGCCTCCCTCCTTGAGTTCATGCACCCGCGCTGCCAGGGCAGAGGTGGGTTTCCCATCCCACCTTCTCATGTCTTCCCCATGCTCACACAGGAAAAACCACAGCTCAGCTCGTGGGGTGTACCCTCTCTCTCTAGCAGGGGGACGACGGGCTCTGACTTGGGGGCCTGTGACTCGCACTGGTGCCACACTGACCCTCCTCATCTCCTCCCTCATCTCCTCCCTCATCTCCTCCCTCATTTCCTTCCTCATCTCCTTCATCTCCTCTTTGAGGTCCTGGACCACAGCAGAGACATGAGCTTTCAGCGGGCCATTGATCATGCTGTCATAATGCCTGAGCCTGTTGGCAACAGAGCCCACTGTTTCTCGGGTATTGTCAGCATCAATCGTTGCAATGAAGGTGGTGTATTGCGATGGCCCTAGCCTTGCCAGGTTCCACATCATCTGTCCTGTGCACCTGACCTTATCGGGGTCATTATCATGCTGTCCATCCTTCCCAAAGAGTACCTCTAATATTGCCACCTCTCTTAGCTGTTGGATCCCTTGCTCGAGTGTCTTCCACTGCATTCTATGATGATACTCCTGCATTCTTTCTTTGTGAATGAACCTTTCTCTCACACTCATTAAGAGCCGCTCCCAAAGAGAGAGAGGCCCTGGCTCCCTCACAAATATCTGGTCCACACCTGGGTCCTGGGTCAACGATCCCAGATACCTTGCCTCACCACTATCCAGTTGCACACTTGTGCCCATAAGGTCCCAAACCCGAAGCAGCCAGGTGGTATAAGGCTCACGCCCCCTTCGCACAATGTCGTTTCGCATAGCACGGAGACTGTCGTGCGACAGGGACTCAGTGATGATTTCTGGCTCTGGCTCTCCTGCTGGTTGTGAGGGCCCTGGTTGCCCATCATCATTAACTGGTCGTACTGATTTGGTCTTATACTTCCTCCTTTGCACAGGGGCAACCGCTGCTGGCTGTGGTTGCCCTTGTGGTTCAGCTGAAGCCTGGACGGTTGTAACATCCGTGGGTTCCACTGCTGCACCATCGGACTCACCCTCTTTGGGGCAGGGAGAGGGTTTTTCACTAGCTGAGGAGGTGTATTCCCTTAGCAATTGGCATATCTCCTGGCGCACCTGGCCCATCTCCTGGCACATCTCCTTGCGCACCTGGCCCATCTCCTGCCACATCTCCTTGCGCACCTGGCCCATCTCCTGGCACATCTCCTGCATCCCTTTTTCCAGTACCCCCACCCAGTTTGGGTAGTCCATTTCTGAGGTGGACTGTTGGGCGGTATCAGTCTGTGGGGCGGGATCTCTAGTGTCTGGGGCTGCGGCAGGCTCTGGCTCTGGGGTAGGATCTCTAGTGTCTGGGGCCGTGTCAGGTTCTGGGGTAGGATCTCTAGTGTCTGGGGCCGTGTCAGGCTCTGGAGCAGGATCAGGCTCTGGGGTAGGAACTCTACTCTCTGGGGCCATGTCAGGTTCTGGGGCAGGATCTCTAGTCTCTGGGGCTGGTGTCCGGGTAGATATCCAAGCCAATCTCAACTTATCCTTGAATGCTAAATAGAGTAGGCCTATCAGCAGCAGATAGTTAGTATTCAGAGGGAATTTAAACCCTTCGAAAATTGATGGGGTGGGCCCAAAGAACTGGTTGAGGGGTTGGGAGAAAACTTCCCCTGGTGTCATTTCCTCACAGAAGGTACCATATGGGCCCAAAGAACTGGTTGAGGGGTTGGGAGAAAACTTCCCCTGGTGTCATTTCCTCACAGAAGGTACCATTGTTAACATAACCCCAAAAACATGTGCTCAGTGTGTGATAGCTGTTTATCCATGTGCCCACATTCCGGAGGAAGTTAAAAACCCATGAATTCCTCACCTTCTCGACCCATAACGCAAGCTGGATAACAGCAATGGTAGCCTTAGTCAGAGGACCCATACTCAAGTAAGGAGCTGCAAAGGGGAAGAATATAGCCACGGCTACATGCCACCCAAACCAGGGTAAACTAGACCACATAGTGCTGCCTAACAAGGTTCCAATATCCAGCACACAAAATAAAGTTATCCAGGAACTGTTATTCCTTTTTCACCTCTATCTCTTAATGCCCTCAGGCCCCACATTGGGCGCCAAGATCTGTCTCGGTTTTGAAAGACAGGTGTCTGCTAAGGAAGGCAGAGGCCCCCCTTGAAGTGGCAGATATAACCCCTTTTCCCTCCAAGTTATTATATTTTGAAATCAAGGGCCTTTAGGCAAAGATGTGGGAAATAGGAATAACAGTTCTTTACTATATATATATATGTATATAACCAGTCAAACAAAACAACAACAACTCTGGCAGTAACAGCAATCACAAACCCAGTGCCAGCCTTCTCGGCTGTCAGGCCCTTTCCCCTCGGGTGCAGTTCCGCTCGCAGCCGGCAGGGGCGCTGGCGGCTCCCGGTGAGCAGGGCAGGTGCGATGGTTCCCCCGCGGCTGCAGGGGGCGCTCCGGAGCGAGCTCGGGGAGCACGCGGCACCGGTGCCCTGGGATCCCGGGAAGGGATGGGACAAAGGCTTCACAAACCCCTGGGCAGCTGATCCCGGGCTCTCAGGAACAGCAGGCTGGAATGGCAGGGACGAACGCAAATCCGGGGTGGCAGACGAGATGTATCCAGATGGGAAAAACCACGGAGGCCCAGGCAGGCAGGGCGAGCAGGGCTACAGCGTAGCGAAAGCTCGAAGCAGCAGCGGGGCAGGACAGCCACAGCTCGGTCTCCAGCAGGGCAGGAAAAGCGGCTTTTGGGGTCCCGGCGTTGCTTCCAGCAGGAAGAAAGAACGGCCAAAAAGAAAGCAGCAGCAGCTCCTTTCTCTGCAGCTTCTCTCTCCAGACGCTCAGAGCGAACTGTCCCCACACCCAGGTGTAGACAAAAGAGTAGCCAGGCCCGCCCCACTCCCCTTTTTGTCTTTCTTAAGTACAGCTATTTGTCCCCTAGCAACATGCATATGGGAGAAAATTCCTTTAACAGGAAAACCTAAGACTAAACTAAAACCCCAACAAATGCACACATGCAACTCTTGACACCATGATTGTACACAAAGCTGGAGATTGCTACCCACATTGTTTCCAACAATGAAAAATTCTTGTACATTCAAGTCTGGACAGGTAGTCCTCTGATCTTTTTTGCTATCCTTTGCCCTAAAACAGCAAGATTATGTCAGAATTTTTTTGTACACCTGTAACTTCCTCAGAGCTTCTACCACAAGGATGTGCTAATGGGACATGGAATAACTGAATGGCCAATTTTCATGGAGACCTGCTTTAAGATCACATATATTAGCTCTTACATGACCATGAACCTTACACAGATTATATGATTGATATATGATGTGATATGACATCATATCATATTGCAGCTGCTTGAAAGGTGCATTTTCATTCCACACTGCTTTCTTTTCCTCATATCTATTTATGAGGAATGACAATGACAAAGAACTGTTTGAATCTCTAAGGAAGTTAGTAATACTGCTAACAATTTATCTTGATTTTTTTTAATAAGTAGTGCTATGCATCTCTATGCAAAGGTGATAAGTTCAAAGGGTCAGTATCCATTTGCATGCTGTGATGATATCAGGAAAGGGAGAATAGAGGAGAAAAAACATGGATTTTAAAAATTAATTTAGGACTGTTTACTATTCCAACAGCATAATTCCATCATCACAATCATACATATGCTGCATGGCTTCACCTAAACAGTAGATTTAAGTGTTTGGGTCTCTTATTTGAAGTTTTTATTAATTTGTGCAGGGATTTTTTTTTTAAACATAACCTTAGTATTGCATTTTCTGAAGTTTGTTGGATATTTCTAACATCTCTTTAGCCATATATTGTACTCCAAACTGTTGAAACACTCTTAATTCTTCCTGAACAGCTCTCAATTTCTTCTTGAAAGTTTTTTTACACAACACTTTTTATTCAGATCACAGTAGATGAAATACCAAAGAAAAAGCCATTTTTCATGTAATCTCTAATAGCATACAGTGAGTGATAAATATTAATGTGCATTTACCTCCTGAACTAGTGACACTTCACTTAATAAAGATACTCTACTGCAGCCATTCAGTAAGTGACAAACATAAAACTAAAGAGCTCTGGGGAAAAGGCTTGGTTGCAGCAAACTTCTGCAGCACACACAGGCTCAGTCCCAAAGAATTTGTTTCAGCTAGAAACTGAAAATCTTAACTTCTTGACTTTCCATCAGGAAACCTAGCATCACCTCAGAACCTAGCTGGAACCAGGGTCCAGAGACCTACATCTCCTGCTCCATGGTTCCAAATAGGAATCTGTCAACATCATCTTTCCTGTAGAGTGGGGCAGCTGGGGGTGGGAAGTTAAGAAAACATTTAATTCACTATACATGTCCTTTGGAAAAATCTGGAAGCTTTAGAGTCACATGATGTGTGACAAAAAAAAAAACCACCATAATTTCCCATGTAAAAGAAATCCCACCCTTGGCCAGATCTGGTTTAAGTGCCTCAAGATACCATAACTAACTTATTGACACAAATGCAAGAAAAGAGTTCTGATTTGAAGTTGGTTTCTACCAAAGGTTCAGAGGCAATAAAAATACAGTTGGTTCCAGACAATCATGAGGAAAAAGCCATCACTGAGTCCAGCATGAACATCAGCCACTTTATCCACACGTGTCAAACACAGATGGACACATTTACATTTACACATGGAGAAAAGTTTGTAAGAATGAAATAAGCACTGATATATCTATCCTCCATTTGACATGAAAACTTAGTATTTCACTATGGGCAGTCAGCATCACTGAAGAATGTGGGCCAGTTCCTTTTCCTTAATTCACTGCTACTATTGTACACTAATTGACACTTAACACCTCATGTCACCTCAGGTCATCAGCCAGACACCTCCTGATGACCACGGAAGATGAAAAAATGATTCAATTATGAGCTCTAAACTCAGCTGAGACTTCCAGATGATTACAGGGTTACATTTGGAAGGCACAAAGCAATTTAGCCATGTCCTAGAAAGCACTTAAACGCATGCACATCTTTGAGCATGTGAATAGGGACTGAAGAGCTCTCAGTGTTGCATAAAAGGTTCATAAAATAAGGCTGACTGCCTCACTCCTAGGATTTTGATACTTGATGTGATCCAGCCTTAAAACACACATCTTGCATGTCAGTGGAAGCCAAATCCTTTTAGATGCTTCTAATGGCTAATTTGCTCTACTTCTCCTTATAGGTAGGCATAATCTCACTGTTTTCAACTCCTCATGCACTTTTGGATGTGCAGACAGTGCCCTCCAGTTTCAGGTTCTGTAAGAACAATGCTGAATGTTTGCCAGTGCCAGCTACACCTTCATTAAACACGTAAAATGTAGATCATATTTCTACATGCAGAGTACATCTGTGCTTAGAGGTTTGGCCTCTTGAGTGCTGAAACAATGGGATAAAGCTATGAACAATGGATAGAGGAAGGCAATTGTTTGGAAGAACTATTCTAAGAATGAAATTTGATAATGATGTGCCTTGTACACTGTGCAATTATATTGTGCAATGTCAAGTCCACCAAGTAAAGTATCTGCATATCAGCTCCTATTCACCACATCTTACATGAACGTCTTAAGTAGACTTAAAAAAGATAATGCTTAAATCATCCTGAAGCTGCCAGGAATTATTTTCATGATTAAAAAAGTGCTATTGAAAGTGTTGCCATCCTTCCACTGCACAGTTATCAGGATATCTATATTTACCTTAATAGAATATGCATTACTATTTCCCTTCCCCCCCAAAGAGTATCTTATATTTAAACAGCATCTACCCAGAGGATATGAGCATACCAAAGCCTTAAAACTGGGAAGACATCACCACTGCAAAAATGCAAACCCACTTGGTTTACTCACTGGACTTCCAGCAGCAAGACAAAAATAGCAAGCAATTAACTAATGCCATTGTCTATTCTGTACCTACCCAGGCCCAAACCTGAAAATGGGTATCCACAAACACCACCTCAAGACTTCATGCTATTATTTTAGCTATGTTGTTATGTGTATATTCAAGCAGCCACACTGAAATCCAGACCACAGAATTACAGGTTCTAGATTCAGAAGTTCCAGCAAAAGCTTTGCAATGTTTTAACAGTTTTGTCCATGTTTTTGCTGAACGTATCCCTTGTTGCCATGTGTAGCCAAATGTCACAATCTACAACTGTGACCAATAGAAAAATTTTCAAAATAATTTATAAAAAAGCCATGATTCCTTAATTTCAAACAGCTCTTTTTACTATCATGTATTCATTTGCTTTTCAAATTGTATTATTGCATAGATTATAGAGCCACAATAATTTGCAAGTTAGTCACAAAATATGTAATTACCTGAAATTTTTACATTACTTTTATAAACAAAATAAGATACATTTTTTCAGGCTATGTATCTGCACAAAAAATGCAGGATCAGTTGTACTCTTTCATGCACTTACCTGTTTCATTACATTTCTCTTTCTGCTTCTCTTTTTTTTAAAAATAGGACAGAGCTCTAAGAAGGAAAAAAAGTCATTCTAGAGATAGACACTTAGCTTGCAGGAGTGCCAACCAGACTTCGGTAAACACAGTCAAAAATGCTATGTGTAATTTAAAAAAAATTATTTAGAAATGAAAACATAAAAGTGCTGCATAGCAAAATAAATGTCTCCTTACTCTAGCTTCTTGCAGGATTTCCTGTTTTTCCTAGAAGTTTTCATGCCCAGAATACTACTAGAACTGAGCTGTATCCTCTGTATCAATAGACAATACCATCGTTCAAACTGCTCATAATCTCTGAGTTGCAAGTTTACACAGGCAATTTACCCATTTTGTTAACAAAATATTTTGTCAGACAAGACCCAGAACCTGACCATTCATTTTTTTTTCCAGATGACACTCATAAGTTTTCAAAGCAAATAACAGCTACTCGATGTCTGCTTCATAATTTGACAGGTGTCTGTACCAAGCTAAATACAGGAAATAAACATGATCTCAGATACTACTGCATATGAACTGAGAAATTTTAAGTCAGAGCTGTTCTTTCACAAGAGTATTTGAGGCTTTTAATATAGAGTTCCAGTTCCTTCCCTTGAGGAACCAGCCTCTCCATGTTTGCCACTAACAGATAATATTTATTTTGAATTCAAATTAATTCAGTCATTATTGTCTGTTAGAAGCAGTGCTTGCAACTTAGTTTCTTTGTCTCTCTATCACTGTCATAAAGAGCAGGTAACTATCCAGTAGTAAGTTCCTTCAGCAACAAAGAGTCCAAACTACTACCAAGTAATGGGACATGGCAGCAGGTCATGTGTTACAGAGGTGAACCACATTTTCAAAAAATCTGTACTTACCAGGAGGAGAATAATTTTCTCCCTTGAATACCTACCCACATTTCATGAGCAGTAAACAAATGTGATGCAGGGCAGAGTGAGAGAGGAAGGCTAGAAATCTATGTAAAAAGGACTGATACAACTATGGCAAACCAAACTCTACGCCATGATGTTTTCACAAGGGAGTGGAAGCTGTGGTATGAATTTCTACCTTTGGCAAAACTTTTCCCAGAAGCTCTACAGACTGCTTCAGCTCAGAAAGAAGTTTTGCAAAGAATTTACCATCTTTCTGAAGAGTTAGCATCAGTATCTCTAGCACACCGTAATGCAGCTCATGACCCATTGAAGAGCCCCTGAGTTGAAATGCATTGGCATTTCAGCTTCAACTTTGCATTTCTAAAATGTTAAGCCCTCTTATCAACATGGAGCTGAAGTACCCTATGCAAGGGCATAGCTTCATTCCCTCCCTTTATCACAGACGCTTCAGGGAAGCAGAAAGACAAGACGGAAAAGCAATTTACTTGTGTAAGAAATTTGATTCTAAAAGTTTCCTGGTGTTTGAGAACATATTGTGATGCCCATATGCCACTTGGGCCATGAAAATTTCTTCTCTTTGAAAAAAATAATATTGCTTTCAAAACACCTGTTCCAGTGGACAAATGGAAGAGGACAAGATAGCTTTCTACAAACAGTAGTATTCTTTCACCAAAAGTGGGTGGTTTTCTAAGAAAATTAAAATATAAACCTCCTAAGAGTCTGTGTTGTATATTCTGTACAATTCTGTAGACAAATAGGTTTCAGGAAGTAGGAGAACCACAGACCAACAAATCTGACACACATGCTTGGCAAGTTGGTAAAAACTAAAACACAGCTGATAATTAGAGTCAGGTAAGGACTGTATGCTGAGGAGTGTGCAGGTAGTTACCACAGAAAATGGTAAGGCCTGTCAGACCTTGGAAATTTTAATGGAAACCAGAGAAAATGTTTAGAAGGATATTTTAGATGAGGCAGGAAACCTAGTATTCAAAACTTTTGGCAAGTATTTCAGAAGAAGAACCTTCAGTCAAAGGCTTTACAGGAAATCTTCTGTCATGGGAATAGAGGAATCATCATTTTGGGACATATCAGCTTTGGCTGATGGTAACTTTTGATTTATCTTTCAGTCCAGTTGCAAGAAGTCTGGGCGTACACAAGGAGTTAGAAGGGGACACAGCCATGACAGCTGACCCCAGATGACCAAAGGGGCATTCCACACTGGATGGTATCATGCTCAACATAGAGAGCTGGGGTAAGAGGGATGAAGGGTTTGGAGTTAAGGTGTTTCTGCCCAAGTCAGAGTTACATGTGATGCAACACTCTTTTCCTGAAGGTGACTGAAAAACTGCCAGCCCATCTGAATGAGTTCCTTGTTTTGCTTTGCTTTTGCACATTGCTTTTTCTTTACTTTGAAACTATCTCAACCCAGAAGTTTTTTCACTTTTACTCTTCTTTCTCCCCCATGCCACTGTAGGAAAGTGGGTGGCTGTGTGGGGCTTAGCTGCCTGCCAGGGTTAAACCGTGGGTCTATAAATATATAAGAAATCTGGACAACAAGGAACTCAGCTATGCTTACAGAAATACTAGATTTCTTCATGAGAAGAAATCACAGCACTGCTCAATATTTCACAAAAGGCTTATACTAAGGAAGAGTGAGGCTCAGTGGAACACTGAACTCCTAGTGACACCAGCAGTGTTTTCTTTCAAGTGGTATGCAAAAGCCATTCACTGGAACATCCTGCAAACCAGGCAGAGAACAACAACTAGATCTGTATTATCACTATTATATCAATTCCATGTGTGCATATGCAACAGTTCTTCTATCTTAATCTTTCTGTATGTAAAAACATAGCTGTAATATTGTCTATTGGGTTCTACATAGATCAGACAAAGGAATTTTGCAGAAATAATCCACTACTTTAAACTCGAAAACGTTAACTATGAAGTTTCCTTATAAGGCTACAGCTCAGGACCATAAATGAACCATCACATTTTCATGTGAAAATAATGGTTGTAATTTTAGGACAATAACTGCAGAGGGAATCAAACAGTTCATTTTCACCCTACTACTCTGTTTCTCATAATGGAAAAAAGTGGCCAACATTACAGTAAGTTGAGCCCATGCTTATAAGCTGTCTTTCAGATAAAAGTATTGTTGGGTAATGAATGAACAGTGATGCTCTTCCCTCTTAGGATGGCTGGTACCATGGGCCAGGCATTTGGTGGCAGCTGTCCAGACACTTACAGGATAAAAGACAGACTCCTTACCAGGCAATGACACTGTGAAATTTTAAATTGCTTCTGTGAACAAAATGAATGGTTGATACTATGAAGGGAGGTAATGAAAGATAGAGTTGCATGTTAATACACAAATCTTGGACAAAGAAATTTACTGACTTTTTTAATTATATGGATTTAACAAACCCTAGAATAAAAGAGAGAACACTTCCCTTAAAATTTTCAGAATTATTTTAAGCAGATAGAAAAAAATTCAGTTTCTGAGAAAACTAAAACTCATGAAAAGGAAACTAAAAAGAGTGACATGTCAAAATGGGAAAAAAACAAACCAGGTGTGGAACTAACTCATAGTCTGAAATATCCATCATCCTACAGCCCACTGTGAAAACACTAAAAACAATGAACGTAAAAGAAGCTAAGAACATCTGTATTTACATCTGTACAAACCAAAAATCCACTATCACCAGTAATCAGCAGCACTGTAAACAGTTGTCCAGGAGAAGCATACAAGAAGATTAATACACCCTCCAAATCACTAATTGTTCTTCAGATTGCTTGAACCAGATCTGTTCAGTAAACTTTCTCCCCAGTGCCATTCTCAGCCACGTGGATTTCCAGCACACACGATACATGTATTGCCACAAGTCAACAGCTCACTGTATGAAGAACATCCTTTTGCTTCCCAGTTCTCACATTATGAGAAAAAGAGAAACTGGTCACTATCCATCCTTTCCCCATCACTCATCAATTTGTATCTCTCAATCACACAGTCTCCCACTTGCATTTTTTCTCAGCTAGAGCCTCGTCACACTTAGCTGCTCCTCAGACACTGCTGTACATACTTTTGTTATCTGAACCATCTCTGAACTCTTTTCCAGTTCTGCTACAGTCCCTTTGGGGTAGGGCACCATGACCACTACAAAATACAGACACCTTATGGCTTTATACAGCAGTACAAAGATGCATTTCACTCTCCATTTTATTCCGTTATGTTCATGTCTATTTTCTCAACGTCTGCTGAGGCTCTGAAGTAATGTTTCCACAGACCCACATATCACAAGCCCTCGAATGCGTTCCTAAGGGCCAGTGTCAGCTCAGTGACCAGTGTTTTTTCTATATGTGATTCTTTTTCTTTTAAAATTTACCTTTATATACACTTGTCCCACAAGAATACTAGTGGGGTAAAAGGAAACCAGCACATTCAGTGACTAAAGGGATCATCTTTTTTTTTCTTCAGAGATGCAACTGAATGTATAAAGGTTACCAGATGCATTTTAAATATGTGATATTTATCCGGAAATTCCAACTATCTCCACTATGGGAAATACTCTTCAAAATTCTCTTGTCACATCAGGTACTTTCAAAGACTGTAAGTTTTATCTGCTTGCGTCTGAATAAATAAATTATCTCAAAACACAGTTTATCTATTCTAGTACCTGGAATCTACAGTAAGAATGACTGCCTAACAATGAATCAAGTTTGTCATAGACCAACTTATTTAATCCACACATTAAAAACCATCCAAAGGAAAATACGTGCAGTCTTTTAAGATAAATACTTGAGTTCTTCTCTATAGTCCTCTGGGATTTTATCAAGGTTTTTTCAAAGACTAACCAATTACCAAGCATTCACTGCAAGACCTTGGCTAAGTAATGCTCATGTCCAACTAGATCTTATATATCTGGCATTTTGTCCACCGGGGTAAACATAAAAGGATTGGTAGTTTCATTCTTTCACGTACAGCAAAAATTATGGGAACCCAGCAGCCAAGTGTAGTAAAACTGCTTCAACACTGAAGCTGAATTTGGCATCTGTGCTCTGCACACATGTAGCTCAGTTGTTGTCCAAGCAGTGTTTTAGGATCCAAGAGGCCTCTGCAGTGGTATATGAGACATCGCTGCAATTCAGCTGGGACTTCTCACACATCTGCCTTTCTGGTAGAAGGATTTGGAATCATCCCCCGGACAACAGGAGGGACAACAACCTCAGACAACTTTTGCAAGAAGCACTAGGGGCTGGAATAGAAGACTGCACCATTTACACCTCTTGTAGCTGCTTTTTAGAAAGGGTTGCTACTGGAGCACTTTTAAATACTTTTCCCTGTGGTAGGAAATCTGGGTGTGGAACTAGAAAGTCCATACATAGAGAGTAACAATATGGAAAGGGTATGTAAGATGATTGATTGGAATGTATGTACTACCATGTTTCACAGGGTAGTTTTAGCATTCTGCAAAGCAAGGAAGTGCAGCAGAATAGCTTCCTGTTTTCATGGTTTTTAAATGGTTTCATGATTTCTAAATGGTCACCAATGTTGCCTTTGCAGAAAGAACAGTGAAAACAAACAAACCAACAAACAAACAAACCTCCCGAATGACCAAAGGGATCGTTAAGAGGCATAAAATGTGGCGACTATGCAGGATATAAGGGGTGAAGATATTCTTTTTTTCTTTACAACTTATAAAAGTAGCTTCAGTTCTTTGCCACAGACTGTGAGCAAAAAGGACCCTGTGATCCTGCACTTTATACCTTTTGTTGAATATTTCCAAGGGCACTAGAGATTTCGGTCTTCAAAAGTCCCTGATAGCCTGAGCTTGGGTCCAATCTGAGCTATCTCTGGAATTCAAAAAGAAAAGCAACCAAAGAACTATTTATTATCTGTCATACATGGAGATTCAAGTGAGAAAGGCAAGAAGAAAACCTTTGTTTGGCTATGTGACCTCTGAATACCCTCTAAGTAACCAACATCACTGAAGTAGTGTAGTGCCTAACCTGCAATTAGCACAATCTCATTGTCACTACTCTTGTTATAAACAAACTGGAAAGACTCAATTTAAGCATTTCCTAAAAGTTCTCAATACAAGTATTTTTAGGATAAGGAGAAAATGAGTACTTTTTTAATATGAAAGAAATTGCAGCACACAACGTGTTAACTCTTATATAGATTGCTTTTACTTTAGGATAACCTCAAAAATACTGTTATGAAATAAGAAATAAAGCTTGCTTTTGAAATTTTTATGGAGACAAGAATGGACATGCTTCAGTTTAGCAGTATATATGTACATACAAAGTTGTGTACATACAGAAATATGAAACATATATTGGTCACATAAATACAGGTAAAGTAGACAATCTTTTCTCAACTCATAGTACAGTTAATAATTTTGTACGCTGAGAGGGAAAACTATACAAAATCCATTTTGTCATCTAGATTTAGACTTACAAGAAAACACTCTTCCTTCTACAGTTCCAGCATGGCATACTTTGGACACTGGAAAAGGAAAGATTTGGCTTCATAGAGCATTATCTCTATATCACAACCAGGATCAAATGTGTCATTTGGCTGTGTTTCATATACTTAACATACAATGAAAACACTTTAAAATTTAGTCTTGTTTTTAAATATTTTCCTGTTTTACATTTTCTCATACATAATACTTTGCTACTGGTCTGTAAGACTGAAGTATAACTGTGTTTACAAAGAAGTAATTCAGATTCCAGCATGATGTGTCAGTGTTTAATAGAGTGAGGCATCAAAAAGAAAATCATACTTCTGTGAATTTTGTAGGATGATTAGAATTCTAAAAGTGTTTAACTATTAATGAAGGGGAAAATGTGTCTTTGATGTTACACTCCAGCATTCTAACTAAAACACTGGAGTACAGTGAAAACAAAACAAAAAAAACCCCAGCCCTACAATCTTACAGATATATACTCCTGTAATAAAACACATCTGTGTTCAGTATGGTCAGTAGCCTAAGCTATTTTCCAGTCAGACAAATTCAGACCTTTTCTTAATCTACAACATACTAAAAATATTTAATATGAAGCGATGTTCACAAAGCTCTCAAAAGTGGAAGTCTGATTCTATTTTTGATTGCCAATGTCAAAAAATTCAGGCTGAAATTCAAGTTGCTAAAGGAACTTTTACAACACTTGGCAAGAAGGATGAAATGCCACTGTACAGCTCAAGAAATCAAAAATAAAACTATTTAGTTTGAACTTACCAAAGCTTAGGTATTTTCTTTATATTTTTTTTCCACATGGCAAAGTGAACAATTTCCACATTGGCAAATATCAACATTTTCTCACAAAAAAAAAAGTCTGATTTTGTTACAGCACATGTTCCTCTGAATTAAAAACTATTCACTAGGAATTTTTCATAGAAAGTTACCAAATAGCAGGAAGAGAAAGGATGTTAGGAAAAAACAGCAAAAACACAGCATCAGCATGCATCCTCTGAAATGCTAGTGACACTTTAAAGCAGCACTAAACTGGCTGATTTCATACAAGCATGGGGTTTGTGTAATAGATGACACAAAATCCTGCTACAAAGGTTTCAGGGCCGTTTGCTGGGGTTAACCCCTGGAGCACATTCAGGGCTTTTTGCCACATGTAAGTGATGCAGCCTTGCAAACACGTGGTAAAACAACCATGTTTGTGTTCAAACACCACCACGGCAACATTTGATCTCCCTCTGTAATGGACAGCTCTCTCTGTAGCGCATGTCTGAGCACGCTCAGGTGGGCACAGTTGCATTAGCATCACTTCAGGTGCGTGCTGAAGCACACCTAAAAGCTGGGGGATTAAAACCTAAACACCGCACCTTGGCCCCGTTGCAGAAACACCGCACCAGGCACTCCAGTAGGGAGACACGCCACCCCTGCCTGCTGCCCACGCTGCCCAGCACTGGTGAGGATGGATCAGACCAGCCTGCTCTGCCTTGGCATCCCACGAGGGACACGCATGCCCTCCCCTGGAAGCTAGGCTCTGCTCCACTGTCAACATAAGCTGAGTTTCCAGCAGTGTAATATGGATATTTCACTCCCTGACCCTCTGCTGCCGCCCAACACAAATACTGGGAGTGAGACAGCCTGCCATGACAGTAGTTGAACAACTCTCTGGGTTTCTGCTCTCCTCAGACACTGGGAGAAGCAGTATTCTCCTTTATTATTATACCATGTTTCCTTGTGTATGTCAACTGTTCCTTAGTTACAGAGAACTGTATTCTTTCCAGACAAGTGTAATGAATCTTCAGAAAAGGAGTAATTTTTTTTTTTTTTTTTAAGCATTCTAAAGTAACTCCCAGAAGGAATGAACATTTTTATTTACAGCCTTGTCTGCTCAGATGTGAACACATTTCTATGTAGCCACCTCATGGTAGCATATCCTAGCCATCTTGTAATGAAATTATTGTGAACATATCAGCAAGACATGATCCCACATATTTAAGTCATTACAGCAAACTTTGGCTTAGATCAAAATACATTAGTTATTTTAATTACAGCTGAGTCAGTCTCCGTTAGGTATGAATAACATTTGGCCAAACTTTTCTCTGTCTTTAAGCTAAAGGAGCCCCCTTTAAATTTTAAACTTGAACTCATGTTTTTGATATTTACATAAGTATTACAACTCTGGCTTAACTTTCACACTACCATTACCTCTTGTTTAGGAAAAATGAAATCTAGTACAAAACAGTATCGGTTTGGCCAATATTTATTTATTAGTCTGATTTTATACCTAAATACTAAAACACAAAGGATAACAGACTGTAACACAGTAAAACGTTCCCGTTTGCAGTATTCTGAAGATGACATTTTTTGGGACACCCAAAGATCTCTGCAGAGACTTTTCCACAAAATACTGACAATAATTACAGATGTACTGAAAGATGTTACGGCAGTGATGTACCTTGACCAGCAATCCTCTATAGATTTCTTAAAGAAAGCACAGATGTCTGGGAGAATTGCACTGACAGTACCACCCTCATTTATTCACTTCAATCCTCCATAACATTTATTTATGAGTGTTTCAGTGATCAAATTTACTTGCCAGGGTGCTGTCAAGCAATTTTTGGTTTTTTTCCCCCTGCTGCTAATAGTAAGACAATGGTGTCAAATCATGCACAAAAAGGGAGCACATCAGTGTGGGGACAAATAAGCTCATAGAGGGTGCCCCACAAAAAGACAGATGACAAACCAAACTGTGCAAGGGCACTCAGGCAAAGCTTCCCACCCACTGCCAGTGTTCAGGCATCTTCTCTGGGAACATCAGAGCATCCAACTCTTTGCTCATGTTCGATGGCAACTCAGCGTCACCTTTTCCCCTTGCTTAAGGGGATTCAGATCCCATTGTCCACTGCACCACCATCAGAGGCTGCTGGCTGAGCCTGCCCAGACCTAGGGGCCTGCTCAGATCCAACAGGCATCCTACAATGGCCAGATGAACCACAGTCCTGGATCACAGCTGTCCTCACTTTCCCATGCTGGAACCACTAACCCAACTACCTCATCCTGTCATAGTCTTCGAACCTACCAGCTTCTGTCCTTGGGGAGCACTGCCTAAGGGATACGAATCCATGTCTTTCAACAGCTGTGACACTGATACCTCAACTCAGCCTTGCCAAGCCAAACTGGGAACATTGCTGGAGATAATTCTAATTCACACATTGTCAATTAGATATTTGAGGTCAGCTGGTCATAGATTTTAAGGAGCAGTGTTTTTATTTGGATATCTAAAATGGAGCTTAGGCAGTACAGAGCATCTAATTACTCTTGAAATTCTATTTTCTCTCCACAGATTCCTTCAGAAAGGTCTTGACACTTCACATGGTTCCTTTCACAGCTACACTTATTTATGGTTATAGCTCTAATGCACAAATTCTTCTTTGAATCCGTAAGTCCTCTAGTAGCTTAAAAATTTCTAGAGCTGACATCAGGACAAAGGGAAGCAGATAAGGAAGAAATTATTCCGTATTTGAGAAATATTCAGCAATTGTTATCTACAACCTGTCTCTCAATCACTCCCAGTCCCCTAAATATTTCCTAAAGTCTTACTAAGGCCAGTCAGGGAACACAGGCAGCTCCATGTGATCAGCATAATCATTCATCCGAGGAGGTTGGAACTAGATGATCTTTAAGGTCTATTTCAACTCAAGCCATTATATGATAAAAAAGACCCTCAAATTTAGTGATTTATGACTGACAAGCCACAAAGCCAGGTTCTGATGTGTCACTGTTCCTTTTCTAAATAAAAATGTGTTTAGGAAAACATGTCTAGGTCCTCCCAAGCATCTAGAATAAATATACACGAGACTCTGGAAATCAGAAAAGGTCCCAGATTATTACTCTCTAAAGCATTTAGATTCTGCTTTATTGGAAGTTTAAAAAAACTCCATGATTCTTCCTTTAATAACCTCAGTACCTCTCAAATGGATCATTATGGATACCATAAACATCCTTAGTGTATTGCCTGATTACAGACGATATAGTAACTGATGTATTACCATAACTGTAGGGCTTTATGCATTCAGAAGGGATCCCAAGTCTCAAAGTCCATGGAAACGCAGAAGAAACTTAGGAAAGATTCTGTCTGATGCAAATGTACCAACAGGCATGTTAAGAGGGTGCATTAAGTAATGTGACATGGTGCTGTTAAAAGTCAGTGATGCTCACAGTTTAAAAAGGGTCTGTACAGAAACAGGCTGTGAAAAGATTCAAGGAATGTAGCCATTCACTGCAGAAGTGTATTTCAGGTTCAAGGATTGCAAGACAAGGAGGAAAATCTTCCATGCACATGTGTGTGTACTTACCTCCTCCTCCCCCCAGATTCCAGCAGCAGAATTAATGGAGGAGAAAGAAGAAATAACCAAACAGTAGCTAATGATTCTAAGTAATTTTACAAAAGGTGAATTAAGTATTAGAAACAAGTTCTGAATAAAACCACAGTATTTAAATAAATAAATAAAATTTTGAAAGGAAGGTAAAAACAGATCTGCATCATGCAGAAGAAATGGCATGGTAAATTAAAAGGACCTTTTTTTACCTGAAAATTACAGGCTACTGAATGCAGAAGGGAAACATTCTGGAATTTGAAATATGCTTAAAGGGCCTAAAAACCAGAACAGGTGTTGTCTGCCATCCAAAATTACTTTGAAGAGATGACAGACAATTAAGGGAAACTCTGAGTCATCATCCAATGTTGCTTACTTAACCATACAAAAAGAATGAGACATAACACTACCTTATTTTCTAGAACTTAAATGCTCTTTCTCTTACTGAAATCTATTACCTTCTGAAACTGAAAACCTCCACACTCACTCTGTAAAATCTGAATACTGTAAACAAAACATAGTACACTGGCTTAGGAAATCAGCCAGCCAATCTAGACTGAAGCACCTCAATATATTAATTTAACAATCACAGCTCTTCCAAAAAAGAAGTGTAAAGCTGAATGTGAAGGGTGAATGCTTGAGCTGGTGTGAATCAACATCACTCCACTGAAATCAACTGCATTACGCTGTTCAAAGAGGATGAGAAACAATGTTCTGTTTTACATAAACAAGTACTAGCAAACATACCCAATTTTCTGCTGAAATTTTACACGCCAGTCAGACTGCATTTCTCACCTCCAATCCAAGAACATAAATGAAATGGCTCTGTACAATTTTCTGTTGGTAACATGAAGACAACGTTTGGCAGAAGGAAGCCTTCTGCAAACATCCAACGTGGGCTCAAAAATATTGTTGCTTTTCCACTGACAAAACTGATTTATCTTTAGCTACCAGATGGACTCAGGAAAAATGGATGAATTCTGTAATGGAGATGGAATGCCCTATTTTATGTCTGTCTCATTACCATTCTGTATGCTCCTTTTCTCAGACTTCAGATTTTTAAAAGGGGAACATTTCCACTTAATAAACCCCTTATTTTTAAGAGTTTGTTTGGGTTTTTGCAGGGAAGCATTTCAGTCAGCTTGTCTTTAAACTCCAGGACATTTAGATAAGTGAGAAACTAACTAGTATAATACCTCTAAAAGCAAATAGCAGATTTTTAACTTCAACAGCCTCCTTCCTTTCAGAGTCCTCACAGCTGTGCTAAGTCCTAAAGGAGGTTCACACTGCCACTGCTTAGAAGAATAGCAAATCTCCTGCTCCCACCATGAACATCTTGGGAACCAGGGTCAGGTTTTGAATTGCACAGGTACAGTCTTGACAAAATACCTAATGTGCCCACGACTGCAAATGACCTATCTTCTGCCACCAATTCTACTAATTTAAAAAAATACAAAATTTATAATTATCTTATTTTCCTGTCAGGCAATAACTACTTATGCTATTAAATAAAATGTACAAAGTCCTGCAAACACAAGCAACAGGAGAGCAGTACAGAAAGCAGGACTCTCAATCTCTGATCCACATCATGACCACAACAGACAGGAGGGCACCCTGGAACAGGGGAGCACAGAGGGACAATTGAGACCCTCAACAGGGCAGCAGGAGAGGAGGATGAATAACTCAAGTGTTGCTGCAGATGAGAGCAGGTAGTTGTTCCCTATTAATCTAGTTTCCAAGGGGTCAGGCATGGCACCTCTGAAAACCTGTTCTTTGTGAATAGCTGAATGCAAGGACAAAACTAAACTGGGGGCATATTTTTAAAGTAGTATTGTTCCCAGATATTTAGCAACCCTCTTCCTTTTTCATTAGATGTGCCTATATTTTTGTTCCCAGATATTTAGCAACCCTCTTCCTTTTTCATTAGATGTGCCTATATTTTTGGCTGCCTGTGTGTGTTTACAAGCTTCCCTTTCGTATTTCCTGTAATGCTCCTCACATTAAAGTAACTACCAGGTTCTTTCTTATTTCTTGCTTCCCTTGTGAACCAAAACAGTTTTAATCATTTCCCTAACTTAGACTTGCTGAGAGTCACCTAGGTACATCACACACATCTGAGCAGGTCACTGACTTCTGACACGGCGTTTAACCTCCTGCTTCCTACCCCATGCTCTGTCCCTCCTATTTGTAAGGAAGCAGCTTGGAGCTTTGAATATGCCTTTGTGTGAGTAGGCTTCCTGCCTAAGGAAGTAGCATCAGTTTCAGCTGAGGTTTCAAGGCACTCCACTGTGAATAACAGTACAGTTCAAAACACACCATGCTGTTTCGCCTGGGTTTGGCTGGGATAGTTAACTTTCTTCTAAGTAGCTGTGTTTTGGATTTAGTGTGCCAGTGAGCAGGTGCACAAGAAGTTTGGGAGGGGAAGCACAGCCAGGACAGCTTACCCAAACTGGCCCAAAGGATATTCCATACCACAGAATGTCATGCTCAGTTTATAAAGTCAAGGGAGTCGGCCAGAAGACACAGATTGCTGCTTGGAGACAGGCTTGGAATCAATCAGCAGGTGGCGAGCAATTGTTTTGTGCATCTCTTGTTTCTCTTGGGTTTTATTCCTTTCCTATTATTATTGCTATTATCAACATGACAATAATTATTATTAAACTTTACTTTGTTTCAGGTATTAAACTCTTCTTATCTCCATCCACAAGGTTTACCCTTTCATCCCAATTCTCCTCTCTACTTGAGGGGGGATGGTGCATGACAGTGAGCGAGCAGCAGTGTGAGTTTTAGGTTAAACCAAAATGCTGTTCTACCCTTAGGAGTACCTGAAAGAAAGCCCCAAATAATGTGGCAGAATATACCACTGTGAAGTCCAGGTGGGCTTTGGTTTTAGGTTTGTATCCTAGGATGGGTGTCACTGCACAGCCAGCATATACAGAAACATGGCACTGAATTGTCTTCAGAAAAGCCTGATCACTTGCAGTGCTGGTTTGATTTTGCTCTACTTTTCCACTCTTCCCTAGAGTGGAAAAAAAGTTATGGGGTGGGAGGGAGGTCAGAAAACTGTCAAGAAAACTGTCAGGGAATTATCGGACATATTGTTTGTAAAGGGCTGAAGTAACTGTCCAGGTCATAGGATGCCTTATCATCTGTCAGGTTCAGACTAGAAGGTTCAGACCTGGAGTCAGTTTAGTGTCTATCCTCCATAATCACTTTTGTATATTTCTTAAAGCACAGGATTTGCTGTGAGGATTTTCCTCTGCTTAAAATTAATGAAATTCTTTTTCAGACACTACTGTTATTTCCTGTACTACTAAAACACACAACTATCTTAAAGCACTTAGAAGAAGATTAATTGATCAGGCCTGGTTAATTTATGAATAATAATCATGGGTTTGGTCTCTGGATGAGAAACTCATTTTCATTTTTGTCATCTGTTGGACATCATTTGTTTGAGTTGGCTATAACCTGGTAGAAGTGTGACTCATACCCTGAGAACCAGCGTCTCCACAGAGTTAAGTATTCTCATTCTTTCTCCATTTCTGAAAAAGAATTATTGCTTTGTAACCATATTCCTCACTGTCTTGTCCAACATATTCGGCAGCGGAGGAGGGGGGTGTTTGTTTGTTTTATTGGTAGTAGTATCTTGGGTAAGGTATATACATTTTAAGAAAAGATACAGACCTCAGTAGCAAGGTCCCTGGCAAGAAAAGCCTGGCCTGAAAGAGTTTCCAACCTAAACTGCCAAAGAATGGATGGACAAAAATACACACAAAGATGATAGTCGCAATACGGTTATAATTTATTAATGGCACCATAACAGGAATAATGGCTTCATCTGCATGCATGTACACTTGATGGACTTTGCCCTCCATGAACAAAAATTTTTAAAAATTAAAAATTAATTCCTTTATTGCCAACACATATAGCCATGTTGCCATCCCACCTTGTTAGGCCCTTCTTGAATTACAATGCAGCACTAGGCTATCAAAGCAGAAAAGAATTCACTTGCTGTGATTTTATGGGAAGTGCGAGGGGAGACAGATAACTTACTATGCTAAAACCACGTGTCATCACAAAATAGTATCTCAGGGAGTGGGGAAAGAAGTAGATCTGGTTTAATACTCTGTCATACTGCTTGGTCACGCTCTCCAGTACCTGACAAGGGGCCTGCTGACTGGAGTTCTCCCAGCAATGTGGCATTCATAACGCTGAGCACCAGTCAAGAAATGTACTGGCATGGTTCTGTGGCAGACAGTAAATAACTGAGCTCAAACGTTGCGTAACTTGAACATCAGGAACATAACCAGTATTACTAAGCCTACCTGTGTACTCTCCAACATGAAATAACAGACAGTGTTAACTTCAAGGTAAATTTTTAAAATAAGAATATTAGGGTTATTTAAGTAGTTACTTTTGGGGACAGGTTGTAGGTGGAGTTTTCTTAGAGTCTTTTGAGTGTATTAACTTTGAGAAAATAGGTATCATCCAAAAAAACATTCCTGGTTCACACACTTCCTGTAAACTTGAGCAAACACGGCAATTTTCAAGCCAGGCCAATTTTTTGACTCAATTTTATTTGGCTTAGAGTTTGTAATGAATCCTGGCAACACTTTAACTAAAGAGAGACTACCTCCCATGTATAAGCAAATCTGTTTTAAATGTGAGTCATCTGAAAATCGCCATAGTCAAAATGGACTGATGTTTTAAAATGAGCTTAATAATATTTTAGGGAACCCAATCTGTATTTTAAAGTAAGACCAAGCTATTCTAAAAATTCAGCTGTTTCTGAAGTCCCACATACAATATAATTTTATTGCATAGTACTGTACTGAAAATTTATGCTTGTTTTTAAATGACACTGCTTCTCAAATCTTTCCTCTAAATTCTTTTTTTGCAAATGTATGCCACTGGTATGTGTTGTACGTGTAGAGAACACAAACAATATTGTTGTGCCAGAAAAAGAACTTAAGAGTGTGGCAGATAAAGAAAATGATTGGGCTTGCATTATTTTAGATTTTCTCAAGACCTTTCTTTTTTTCTTCAAATTTTCAAGCTAAAAGTAGAATACAAGCCTACAATGAAGCACTCCATGCATTTTTACTCAGATGCAGTTTTGCCACGGCAGTTTTAAATTAAGGCCATACAGATTTCTCCTCTTTAAATATGGGAGGAAGCATGAAATTTGCTTTTTTCACAAGGACAAAGGGCTGAGAATGAGTCTAAGACAGCACAGTTGATTCAAGAGAGGTGAGGCATTCAGAGAAGGAGTATATGAGAAACAATGTCAAAATATACATTGGGCACCAACTCATGAACCTCGTGATATTCAGTGCCACATGAATATCAGCCTCGCAGGCTACCATTCCCCAAGTGCAACTTCACCCCAGATTTGGAAGGTCAAATAAAGTATCTGCTCGCAACACTTAACGGGTAGGATGTGTGTGCATGTGGAAAAATGCTTTCCAAAAACTACCATCTATTTTAGAAAGCAAAAAGTGGTGGTACCCATTCCAAACCATCATGGAAGTCACAAGAATTCAGCACGAAAAATCCATGTGTGTACATGCATCCTTCACAAAAAAATATCATAGGGAAAATCCCCATATATTTTCCTAATTCCTACATGAAGTATTACCTCCAGCAGAGCATCCACAAAAGATTTTATCTAGCACCATAATAAGTTTTATTGCTGAATCTCAATTATTATTATTCCTCATACATCTAGTTATATCATTTAAGTGAGAGTTAAGTACCTAAAAGCAAGCAGACAAAGACACGGCTTAAATCCATTTTGCAGCTTCCAAATCTAATACTCTTCCTTGAAGATATGTCTTAATAAAAAGCAATGTGTTTTTCTGGGTAGAGGAGGAAGTCAGCAAAATTTCAAACTTTGTTATTTTGTAAGGCTGTGAAAGACTTTTAAATCATTTTACTAAAGTAGTCTAATGTTTACCTTACAAATAATCACTGAAGCACTTTTCAAGCAGTCTGGAGTACACAGGAGGGTTTTAGTTAAAATGTGAATTGTAGGTATTGAATCACAAATGTGTATTTTCCCATGGTAAATACTGCACCTGGCTTATCTGGATTTTCCTGCATTTTTCATAATGGTATCTAGTTTCCAGCATTATCTTACTTATTTCTGTTATTAATTTCTTTGTCTAGATATACAACAGCATGAGGAAGTACACATCTAGCCATCTGAATATCCTCACAACAGTAATATTAAGACAAGTTTTTACAGAATTGCATGTAAAATGTTTTTTCAATATTGTATTAAAATGTCTGATTTTTAAGTCACATTCCAGTAACTTACTTCTTCCCATATGCCCAAGAAAAAAAAAATCCCCAAAGGTCACTAAAGAGTACACATCCTGGATTTGGCTGCCAAACCTCACCCAAGTTCTTATTTCATAATCAGAACATTGTCTCCAGCTACACATCGGTCATTTGTGTTTTGCAGATTTGGAAAAGGTTAAACCACCGAATGAAGAAGCTGAGGTTAAAAATGGTTTTCTCTAAACAGTCATATTTTTGTGCTGAAATGAAACTAAAGGCTTGCAGAAGAAAACTTCAAGTTTAGGACACAATAGATCATCTTAATAGCGGATAAAGCGTATTTGTACTGCCTACATAGTATATCTCCTGTATGGAAACTCATTCTGTCAGGAGAAGCAAAGGAGGCAGCAAAACCTCAATCCATTTTTTGTGCATAATGAACCTTGTTGATTTAAGCACATAACACCATAAATTACCCCATATGGCTTGCAAAGTGCTTATGATGCTGATGAGCACCAGTAGCTGTAGTGACAAAATAGCCCCCGCTTTAGGAACTATTCTTTCCAATCATTATTTTCCTGCAATTGTCAAGCTTATGGGTGTATGTAACAAGAAGTGGCTTCCCTGGTACCCACTGATGCTGATGTTTTTGGCTCAAGATTTAGACTAATAATTAGGGGCATTCAACTGTAAGAAAAAGTTGCACATTTGGTAAAGTTAATGACTGCTTTCATAGTCCCCAGAGAAAGCAAATAATTCCAAAACATGTTGCACTCCACTTGGTTTCAGGTCCAGATCATTGCTGTTTTTGAGTATCACTGGACGCCAACTATAATTTGGCTGATCCACTACAGGAAAACTTCTAGCCAAAACTGATCCCATCTTTACAAAATGGAGATTTTTCTTCACGAATATATTTCTTTAGGAAAACATTCTCTTGGTTACATGTCTGAATGCAGAGATAGCTTGCTTAAGACCAGTCAAGTCAAGTATTTTCCAGGCAGCACAATAAAAGATCTTATTCCATGAGACCTTCTAATATCCTCAATAAAAGGTAATAGAAGAACCTTGACCCCTATCTTTTATATGAGTGTATAAGGAAAGATTATCATTAACCTCCCATCCATGATCTTCCCAAAGTGCTTACTTGCTGCTGAGGTCAGATGTCATATAACTGCAGACGTGTTTAGGAAACACAGGAGTGAAGAAATTGATGGAAACATGAATAAAGACATTAACAGTACTAAGAAATTTCTGAAAAAAAATCGAATTATTTTAGATAGTTGCAAGTGACAATGACTCATACCACTGCAACACAGGAATGAGAATTACCTGTCCATTGTTCAATAACAGTAATTCTAAATTTTCTAACAATCTAATTAAACTTTATTTCAGCAGTCAAGCAGAACACAACAGCACTCCTGACCACAAAAAAACCCAAAACAATGACAAAAAAGCACATCTCCCCCCCCCGCATCAAAAACCCCCAAAACCTCCAAAAACAACAACAACAAAACTAGACAGAAAATAGTAAGGGAAGAGGATAGAGTTTTAGAAATTATAAAACAGCATTTTAAAGTCTCAGTGATGCTTCCAGCTATTTACTGTCTGGCTCATTTTATTAATGTAAGGTTTCCACCAGGAAATACTTGTTTCGAGAAGATTATTATTGCATTAATGTTACGATTTGGTAAGCAAAATAAAAAAAAATCCCCTAACAAACAAAAACTCCAAACCAACAAACAAACAAAAAGCCAAAGACAATAATAAATCAGTCAGTCTTTGGCTTGTCCTTTGCTGTGATCAGTCTTTTATAATATTGGATATATCTTAAATGTGGATTTCAATACTTTGCCTTGACCTTGTAACTGTTCTACACTTAATGGTTTAAAACATAGACTGCCATTATCAGGTTACACTTCCTTTGCTGATGCAACAGTCTTCCCAAAACTACTTCCAGTAATAACATTTTTATTTGGCTTACCGTGGTCTAGCCCTTTAGAATAATTACTTCTTATCATTGAGTCAATATAACACTCAAAATTAGAAGCTGATTTGCACATTTTACAGACAAATCAGATGAACTGAAATCCTGATTTTGGTATAGTCTTCCCATTGCAGAGGTGGAAGCAGGGGGTGGCCAGGGAAAGCACAAAGGAATGCAAAGCTATCCATATTGGCCAATAATTCTTAAGAAAACTCTTGAAACTGCCAAAACTAAAAAGCTTTTGCTGCTCTCATTCACCTTTAAACATCAGTTAGAATAGAGACTGTGCACAAAAATAACACATTTGTACATTTTATGCAGTCTCCTCTGACCTCTTAAACAGATTCCTAGGTATGTTTTCAGTGCCTATCCATTTAAATAGCAAGGGAATATTCTGTCACTCTTAATACTTTACTTGCTCTGCAAAGGCTTCACTGTCTTGCTCAAAGATGAGCACATACTCATCTATCTACCCACAAAAGCTGAACCTCCCCTCCTCCAAAAACAACAAACTAAAATCAAAAGTTATGGCACCTAAATCTTCCGTATGGGCACGGTTAACTAATTTGAAAATGTCTTGTGCAGCTTAGCAGGAAAGTTCCCAATCCATTTAGAGCAATCCAAAGCAAGCCTCTCAGATATGAAATCAGAGTGTTCACATGGGGATTTACAGATTTAAATCACTAAACAAGATCTTTGTTTTGGAGTTGCTTTGGAGCCAAGCTATAGTTTGGGGCTTGAAGTGGGGATTCAAGCCAGTGACTTCATAGCTGAGAGTCTAAGGGGTTGGACTCATCTCTTGTGAGCTTTTTGTAAAACTAAGTCTCGCAAACTAAACTATTATATTATTAAAGGCAATAATGAGGCAATAATTTCTTAATGTAAGTGAAATCATCTTATTAATACAAATCCCAGTGCTGTGCTTACTAGCTTGTCCAAGTATCTCTAACTTTTATGAAGATCTTACAAAGCCTCCAGATCCTGAGCTAAGTTTCCCCCAGCTGAAATGCAAATGCCTCCAGAACGGAATACCACAGTTATCTTGCAAATCAAAGCAACACTACACAGCACTTTATGCCAGAGTTAGAGAATGCCAGATCAACTGAACCTCACTGAGGAAACTCTACAGCCAATAAAGGAAATATGAACATATCCAGAGTGCCCTCTAAATGATAATTTTAAGTACATGTAAATATTCCATTAATTGAGAAGTTGCCGGTCAGTAACATTCAAAACCAAATGCTATGTATCAACAGATTGGTCTTGTTCTTAAGTCCTAATGGTTTCCTTCTGCAGCTCTTCACAAGATCTTATTTGTGACTGTCAAACTTGAAATCTAGCCAATACATTTAATTAGGGGAAAAAGGGGGCTAATGGATGTACTTAAAACATAATTGCCCACAGATTTTTAATAATATTCAGGAACCGGGTGTAACTTTTTATTCCAAATTCATTCCCTTACTAAGGTAATATTCAAGTACTGTGGAAGACACAAGAAAAACCCAAACTTTGCCTTTAAATATAACTGGCCTCTAACTTTCTCTGCGCTCTTCTATTTCCTGCCCAAACACAAAAGTCCTCTTATTTAAAACTGATTCTGAAATAACATTGTGAGATGTGCAGTAGCTGAAGCACAGTGTCTCTGACCTATCCACCGCTCAGTTTTTCTGCCCCTTTGATCTCCAGCTCCAGACCACTGCTTCCAAGTGAAGACTGCTGTGAAAACAACTGCACTCCTTCAGTAAGGAACAGACATGTAAGGTCTATACCTCTTCTATACGGCAGTTTTCCTTTTAAAATTAGTTTAAACATTTATTGGTCTAAGCTGCCAGTTTAATTAAACACCTTTTGTTACAATTCCAAGAGTTGAAATTCTGGAGCTTCAGAATGCCTATGCCAAAATCCAAACTGCCAAAGCACATTTTTTTGTTCATTGCCAGCTGAGTATATAGAAATTGGCTCTGAAAAATAGGCCAAGGCCTGTAACACTGCACCACATGCACACGAAATGCTTGAAGGTGCCAGCAATATGTACTGCACACAGCTTGACTTTACAAAGTGTGTATGTCCAGATCACCAGGTCAAGAGTTGGAGTAAACTCCTCAAAATTAAAGCCAAAAAGTAATTCCTTTCTGTTGTGGTTACTGTATCTGTTTCTATCCCAGTAACATTAGGGTGTACTGAGCATTCCCATAATTGCAATGGGGTTGGCACCTGTTTGTAGGTGTGTAAAGAAGGGCTCCTTCTTGCCAGTCCCTGCAAGAGTTAAATCAGGCACATACGATTTCTTCAATTCTGTCTTTCATGAGACATTGCCCCTTGCACCTCGGAGATTTCAAACTGGCTGTCACACAGGAAGAGAAAGGAATCACAGCCATAGACATCCCGTTGCTAAAGTGGTAGGGTATCACAACAACAACAACAACAAGGGAGAAAAGGTTAAAAAAGAGGATCTCTCTCCTGCCATGGCTCACAAGTGATAAATCCAAATGTACACAAGCAATGCAGTCTATTAAAATGCCTGATCAAGGAAAAAACCAGTGAAGCTGATCCTATTTTCTATCTAGAATCACAGAGCCACGGAATGGTATGGATTGGAAGCGGCCTTAAAGACCACCTCATTCCAGCCCCACTGCCATGGGCAGGGACATCTTTCACTAGAACACCACTGCCAAGATGCAAATCTGGATAAAAGGAGTGTGAGACAAATGAGATTGTTTTACATATTTCTCAAAATTCATCATCCCAGGGTATCATGGTTAAAAAAAAGGAACAGGAAAATAAGATGATAAAAGATTCTAACACAGGGAAAAGTTTTTAAGGAATGGTCACCCCTCACCCCACCTGCTCCACAACCACCAAGAAGATTTAGATATGGTCCAAACACCAGCATGGGGAGTGGTCCACCAAGGGCACCGGGCATCACAGTCTCAGTAATCATTTTAAGTATCATCTCTTTTCTTCAAACAAGACTTATGGGATTAATTACACAGCAGAAGAATAAAGACAACTCAATTTAAGGATTATAAATAGCAGTTTCCAGTGCTAACAACACACACATGCTTAACAATGGAAGGTAAATTAACCTGAATTATTGGATTATGGTCATTTCACTCACCAGACTGAGCATTCCCTGGAGGTGTATATACACTGTACTCACTGGCTAGCCTTGACTTATCACTCACTGGCTGGCCCAGAGGAGCCAGACTCAAGAACCAGGAGATCAACTACAAATTACTATGCAAGGATCACATTTTCAACTTCATTTCTACATTCCCTATCATTTGAGGATCCTGTGGGGAGGACAGAGTAGATTTTCTTCTATGATTTTTCGACTTAGGCAGCTTTGTCCATGGTAAACTGTTCTGTAGAGACAGATTAAGCCTCCTAACAGCCCTTCACCCTCTTGTGCTCCAGTAGCTATGCTTACAGCACAAGGCAGGCGCCATCTTTGTCACACTCCATGGGTTTCCTTTGGAAAAAAACCCCAGAGCATGTGAGGATGAGAGAGGAGGAAGGAGCTGCGATGGGCTCTAATACATTTCCCAGGCTGTATGACTGGGGGTGAGGCTGAAGGACTACATCACGAAACCCACAGTGCAGACACCACCAGTGTCCAGCTTCGTGTAGGGCAGACTTCAGCTCTCCTAGATACTGATCTTCAGCAAGCACACATGCTTATGCTGCTTTTCTCATAAATTACATCAGCTTTGGTTTCACCTATGAGACAAAGTGAGCTTTCTTCCATCACGCACACGGACAGGAACTAAAAATATATAGAAGAAATGTACACCACAGTTGACACATAAAATAATGCCAACATTGATCCATCTGTGCAGAGCTCTGCTAGAGTAGAAGTGCTGCCTAAAATATTTCTGCCTATGCCTGTTCTCTAATAAAACTTTCATACAGAAATGAAAACTTTTCATGGTAAGTGTCTGCTTTCTTCAGGACATTTTTCACCAGAAAGCCAAAATCTACTGTTTTCACCCTGAATGTCAAATCCTCAATTTTTGGCCAAAAACATAAAAGCCTTACTAAAAAATCTGGTAATAAAAACCTGACAAGTGTTCTAGGTATTTCTTTTTATCACAAAATTACAGATTTTTCTACAAAGATTATTCTGATCAGGGTAATATTAGGAACACTCCATGAAAGAGATGTCTGCATGCACATAATTACTTAGCAGACACTGAAACAATCAATAGACTTGTTCGCCACTTTTTGTCATTTCTGTGAATTTTTTTGTGCTCTGTAAATGGTCTCCTAAGAGTAGCTCCCTACATGCCACGTTCAGCACATGTGGAACCATTTGACAGACACCAGGCCTAACAAATTTTTAAAGTGACTAGAGAATCATGTAGATGCTCTACTTCACTTTTTTATCAAGCATAAGTTATATTCCTGTATTAAAAAGGGTAGTGCTTGTGCACCAGGCTCTCCTTTTTTACTACAGAGCCCCTAATCCCAAAGCCCTTTCCTGAGCTCCCACCCCTGGCATATTGTCTGAAAAAAAACATGTGTCGTGGAATAAAACATTGGAACATCAAACTGCCCCATTTAACAGACAGAGTTTTCCACAGAGAATATATGAAAAAAAAAATCTAGACCTATATAAGAGAGATCCGTGTTAATTAATAGCCCTTGACAATCATGATTTTTCACATCCAGATTTGCCAAATGGCAATTATCTTCTCTTGTGACTTAGGCTCCAAGCACATGCAGCCTCAGACTATGGAAATAAAAATAATAAAATCACTCTCCTATAGTTCCAGAGTCTGCACCTCTTCAGTGAACAAATCTTTTCCCTCAGTGTTTGTTATTTTTTCTGAGGAGAACCAGAGTAAATAACCAAATAATTTTGAGAGACTGCCTGTTTACACCCAGTTGACTTTGTGCTCACCTGCTCTGATCCTTCTTTGGCTCCCTGACGTCAGGACCACGTTCACACCCAGATGAAACCCAGACAGTGGTTAGTGGTGTGAGACCAGCCTCCAAACTTAGGCACCTAAATTAGCAGGTCTGAACGTGGCTGTATGAAATTAAATTTCCCAATAACATTTATCAAGTAGATAAGAATTACAAGCTCACAGGTACAGATGCTTGGACACACTGCACAAATTGTCTCTCCTGTGAGCACAATATAGACCATCACCAAGGGAAACTTCTAGCGCTGTACTCAAAAATTCATTCCTTACCATCAACACAGCAGAAACAAAATTATCATGGTTCCAGGATATTTAGAGTAACAGAATAAATTTTGGTTAACAAGGATAAATTTGGCTTATGTCAAACACTCAAGCAACTGCTAAACAGATGTAATATACATACTATGAAATTCACTAAAAAATTCGATTTAAATATTATTATTTGATTCCACTATAAAGAAATTCACCACTGGAATGATTTCAGAAGAAAAACCAGCAAATCTACTCAGATTTGCTGACTGGAACTGACTTGAAAAATAAGTTATCTCAATAACAGTCAAAAAGCTAAAAAAACATAATTACTTAGTTAGGAAGATGGAATGGATTCAGTGGTCTCTCAAAAAATTGTGTAGCATCCTTCCTGCCCTCAAGAATTAATAGCCACAGTTAATAGCATTTCTCAGTTGCTTTTGGAGTAAAAATCTACTCGGTCTAAAGGTTATTAAATTCCTAATGACACACTCAAAGCTACCCCTAAGGGTTGTATTTAAGAGAGATCAATAAGTAGGGCCCAGTATACTCAAATCAAGAAACTGAATGAGAATGTGAACAGTCCACTGAGCAAAAGTTAACAGCAAAAGAGTTTTGAATACCCTGACTGAAAACCACAGCGTTCCAGACAACAGAAGCTATGGTAAAGACAGAGACAGAGACTGAACATTGCATTAGGGAGTCTACCCAAGTTCCTTCCACAACACGTCAGCAACACCTCCCTCTGCAGTGCTGCTAACAGCACCCCTCGTGCGCAATGAAAGGTGAATTTCTGATATATGAACAGAGATAACAGTGTAACCTTGCCTCTGCTTTATCTGATGCTGTACAAAAATATGAGGAGTATGGAGAATAAGGGAGAAAGGAGAGAAACCAATTGCCCCAAGCACCAAACCCTTGCCCATAGAGAATGTGTGCACATGAAACAGCTCTAACCAAGAGATCAGACTCGTGGGTATTGAAAAATACTTGAAATCATGGATTGGCAGGCAAATCCCATGGTTTCCAAGCCTTGGATGCCTTTTTCAAAATCACCTGCTTCACTGAACTGGGGGCTGTGTCATTAAAGAAGATACAAATAATAGTGATTTTATTCAGGAGTAAGCAGAATTTTGAGGTCCTTGCTTCCGGTTTTAGAAAGACTTTACCACAACGCCAGCTACTGCCTCGTGGACAAAATAAATGTGGCAGCCATGTTAGCTGCAAACTGGCTAAGCCTGCTTCTTTCCTCGGAACTGCAAGTCTTCCTTCAAGTCTTCCTACAAGTCTGAAGAGAAATTATAGCAGCTTCTGTTTTCTTGATCTAGACCCAAGCCCAAGAGTACACAGAATTTCTTGTGAAATGAAATGACAAAGAAATATCATCAGCATTGAAGCATTCCACAGACAAAGTGAAGAACCCAGGAGATGTTACTACATGGTATAGGGTCAGAGCCTCTACAAGTATAAATCAAGAAAACTGTTTGGACTATAATGCCTTACAAAAAATTCCCCCATTCTCTTATATTAAAGTGCGCTTTTTTTCCAGCATTTCTATTTCAACTCCATATTTATCATGTGCCTGATTCTGTACTAACTGGATGCTATGGCAATGCTTTCAGTGAACTCAAAAACCCTATATCGAGCCTCTGAGTGCTTCCTAGGAATCTTTTCAACCTCTTTCTGATAGCTCTTTAAGGTCAGGAAGAACGGCTAATGTAAATGATTTATAGATTAAAAAAAAAAAAAAAAAAAAAATACCTGAAGTTGCAGAACAGAGCTTTAAAATGCCAGGATTATTTCTTCTATGGAAACCAACTCGTGAGTCTTGTAATGCAGTCAGTCCCCACTTTCATGCTTTTGGGCTACGAGAGTGACTAAATTCAAGGTGATACCAACAAGCTAGCCTTCATCCCCATCTTCACCCCCATCACACTACAATCTATCATTGTGAAAGAATACATGAAACTAGAGATAGTTTTGAAATATAGGATGGGGGAGACAACTGGGATATAGTAAAGAATGCATATAAATCTGATGTTTCCTAATATTTCCTGACCAGTCACCTACAAATACAAGTGTTTGGATGAAATCCCAGGGTCATGTTTATGTAAGTGAAGGGTGGCAGGTATATATCACTATGTTTATTTGTGAGGCAAATTGCTACTCTGCTGCAGTTTTGGACAACAAGGCTGCACTTGCTTGTTATGAGTAGTCCACAACAAAAATCTGACTCATAGAGGTCAACTCCAGTGTTTATATTACTTTATTTGCATCAACCCAAATGTCAAAATAAGTACAATTTACTGAAACCAGGATCCGTCACAAATTATATACCACAGAAGACACAGTACTAAATAGACATAATGAAATATTTTCACATTGCTTTTATAGCCTGAGGAAATTTTTATAATCAAAATATAACTAAAAAAAACGAAAAAAACCCCAAAATAAAATACAAAAGGAAGGTATTCACATAAAAATCTCTTCAAACGAGATATTTTCCTTGTGGTAATTAGTAAACCAGAAAAGGAAGAAAACTCTGTGACCCTGCTGCCTTTCACCACAGACCACCAAGTGTCCCTGGAAGGTTTCTGTAACCTGATGATCTGCCCCAAAGCACACAAGAGGCCACTGAGCTGGCTGAGACGAGTTGCCATTACCTCTGATCATTACTGCAGTGGTAATTACTGCAGCATCGAAGGCCAAGGCAAAACTGCAGAAGCTGTGCCCATGTGAAGTTGGTTTCTAGCAGGGAGCAGTAGGGGAATTCAAGACGCCCTAAAACCATTTTGTTACCAGCTCACTGCCCTTCTTCCCCGCAGCCCTACAGACACTGTCCCTCCGCGGTGTGCACCTCCTCAGACCATGTCCTGCACGGAGAATGGAACACAAAGTGACAGACGTGGCCTGTCCTACCCTACTGAGAAGTTCTTCATAACCCAGAGCACTCTGCTCAATGCCACTTGCCCAACCCATGTCCCAAGAAATACTTCTGTAATGAATGGGGCTGTGAAGGAGGCTCTGAGGGAATTTGTTGTTTTTTTCAGCACTTCCTTTACATTTACCTTGCAAACAGAGGCAAATTGTTTCTTTTCTACTAAGCAGAGAAGCTGCTAATATTAAAAACAAATCGGAATCTCCTGCTGAGACTTGGTTTTATTTTCTTTTTTCTTTTTTTTTTTAACAGGAGCATCTTGTGAACCAAGACAAACATGTGAGGCTTGGTTTGTGACCAGCAAAAACACATATTCTAAACATCAGTGGACTGCAAGCAATCCTAGCTTTTGCTACTGGTCTCGAAGTGTTTACACAGAACTTCAGCCTGATTCTATTATATTTTTTACCTAGAATAAGAGACTAAAACTGACCAACACAAACCTCCCAGTTAGATGACCCACTGTAAAATACGCAAAGTCACGCAACCCAAGGAGCAAAACAGCCTCTGCAAGAGAAACTCAAAGCACTTTCTATATTCCCTTCTCTCACGTGTGGCTGCACATTTGTGATTTTAAGTGGAAGAACTTTCCATAGTGGAATGACTACAGAAAAATACATGTATCCTGAAGAATTTGGAAAGAAAAGGAATATGGATTTTTCCTGGGAATTAGTTAATTAGGAAAAAACCCCACGCAAACACGTAAGTGAAGCCCTCCTGGTAGAACTTTAAACCCATGCAATCTCCCTTTTACACAAAGATTGATACTTTGTTCAGCAAAGCATCTGCACACAATGAATCGCTGCCTTAGTGGCTTCACCTCAGAAGGACCATCTGAAATCAGCCTCCTTGACTCCCCATCCATGCTAAATTAGCTCGTTTGCAGCTGTGTGGCACAGTCAGGACAAGGACAACTTTTGTTTTAGAACAAGCAGCATTCTCCAAGCATGCACCAATGTTCTTCCTCACATGGATCTTTTTTGTTGTGCAGCTGTTCAGGTTTTCCTTACTGGTTTACTAAACAGTTCTTTCTAGTGAGAAGTTCTTTAAATTTTATTGCACAGATACCACATGTAATAATATGCTTATTGTTTTCTATATTTATACAAGCAATATGGAATTTAAAGTTGCAGGAAAGCATCTGTGTATCTATCAATGTAATAACCACTTCTGGCTATACTATGGCATTACTGATGTCCCACAACCATGCAGGTGTGCCGATAAAGATGTCTTGTGTCTTTACTCCAGGGCACTCAATACAAACATCCTAAAAGCCCAAACACATACCATCTATAGACATCCACTTGGAAGTACCAAAGCAACAAAAAACACCCCTTCTAAGTGATGAATTTGATGATCTCAACCATATCTCATTAATAAACTGACTATAGCAGAAAGTATATTGGCCTACGAGACCACACATTTTTGTAATAACTCCATTATAAATAGTAATGTACTATAATAGCTTAGTGTTTTTTCCAATCTAAAATATATATGACCAACCTAAACAAAAATATCGGACTAAGTGCAAGTATACTTGTAGTGATGGGTGCACTGCACTCTCTGGAACACTCTAATATATCTAGCTTCTGGACAAGAGCATGTGGAACAGCCAGAGCAAAACAAAACACTATTAAGGCCTGCTTCAGATGAGGAGCTAGAGATCATATCACAAAGAGACCATTTTTACAACTACAACGTAATTTAGTTTAGTGAGTATGCAGGGGATTCACAGCTAAAACATTGATGGAGAGATCCTCTGCTCTCTAAAGCCCTGCAGCGTGAGGTTTGTCCTTGGTTCCCATGCAATACAAATGGTGAATGGCAACCCCTCTCCACCTTGGAGTGTCTGTATTGCAGAGAATATGGTAAGGACAGTTAAGATAAATTTCAGAGAAAAGCTGAAGAGACGGTCACATCACTTTCTCATGGCTAATGTGAAAACATTCAGCACAGCTACTCAAAATGAATGCACTTTTAAAGAAGGTTTGGTTCTGTGTTATAAACTTACGTAATGGGAGGTGTTAGGTGACATATGATCAGCTTTATGTTTATGTAACTCATTGTCATTACAGCCCCTTGTGTTTCTGAACTGCACGTGCTCTAGTAACAGCCATGGACCAAATCAGCCAGGACATTGGCTTTTATAACACCATCTGTAAAGTGAGAATTCCGCAATTTTATCATAAAAATATTTATCTATACATGAATAACTTGTGTATAAATTATATTATGTTTACACATAGTATGATTTAAAAGTCTATTATATTTAAAACTAAATCCTCAAAACCAGAAATTCTTTGTTTTTTTAATTTTTTTCAGAAGGAATGTTTTAAAATGTTCCTCTAGAAAGGTGCTGTACTCAAGAATATGCTGCTATCAATTATTTAAGTACAGCACTGACTTTCTGGAGGGGGGACAAAAAAGAAATCTTCAACAGCCCACCCCATTCACCCCCTCCCACCTGAAATGTTCATTGTAATTTTTATTTGTTATTTCCTCACTTTTGAAGGTATTTCCTACTGCAAACTCTCCAGCCCTGTTTCTCTGTTGAAAGATATACACTTAACACAGCAAGGTCACCCCCCCGGAGCATATTACCAGCATACCACCTACAATATCAAGCCAGGCAATACTCAAACCTACTGGACCACAGTATCATTAACCAAAAAGTCAAAGCCCCATCCAAGGTAAGAGTCTTCCTTTCCCAGCCTGGAGCTCCCCTCACTGTGTACCAGAACCTGACCCCAAAGAATTGCTGCAGTGTATTTCCTGTTGTTTGTCCTCATGGAGAGGAGGACGAAAAAGGGACTGCCCTGAAAGAGCACACAACAGTGCCACCTTGCAGAAGGAACTTCCTTACCAGGCTTCTGATCTTGGCAAAAGGCAGCTGCTGAAGGACAAAGCTGCATCAAAACCAAACCTCAATAGCAAATAATTTCTTTTTAAAAAGTTTTCTTTTCAAAAGCTTGTCTTCTCCCCTCACCCCAATGCTTCAATATGCATTAGGACCTGTGAAGTGATGCCAAAAGGGACAGTATGCCCCATTCAAACAAAGCTGTTTTACTGTTAGCACTATCCAACATAAACTTTGTAACTTTGTACAACATTCTTCTACAAAATAAACCCAAGCCATTTGCCAGCAATAACCTATATATTGATGTGGTATTAAGAGAAACTTGGAGGCTTCAGCTGGGAGACAAACTGTCAACCAACCACTAATTGGTTTTTATGACGTGACTCATAGTTTAGTAATTTCCCAGAATTTAATCACAGGGCACCCAGAAAGATCAATTAAAGAACAGGCTCAGAATTTGTTAGAGCCCTGTGTGAGACAGGGGAAGGCAATGACCTCAGCAGCTTTGCCACAGAATTTTATGAATTAACAAAGAAAGGATTTAAAAGGTAAGTTTAACTAATCTTGTGTTTCCTTCCAGACTCATTCACTGTTTTTACAAAGGACTGAGTTTTTCAAATGAAGTACAAATTGAAGGACTGTGTGTTGTTGGTACTGTTTATTTTATAATTTCATTTACGTGACACCATTCTGTGTGTGACTTGAATTACTCCATTATTTTTTGTTATATTTTCTTTTATATCTCTCAATAAAAAGGGAAAAAAATCAGAGTAGGAATAAATTCCTTTAGATTCTTGAACAAGAATCATATCACATTATCAGAATGGATAGTAGAGAATTCCTCTTCACAACTACTCCCCCCACGAAAAAACCCCCAACCTTTATTAAAATAGTCTTAACAACATTTAATAAAAAGAAAAATAAAATTTTGGCAACAAAATTCTATAATTTCCCTTGTCCTTTCACTCATTTTTATTACTTATTTTTTTAATATTTATTATTATTTTTATTCCCCCAACTTAACACAGTGAAACATATGTTATTCCTCCTTCCTTCAATCAATCTTTTTTCATAAACTGAATGAAAATAGCAGTAGAATGCTGAAAAATGTTTTCTCAGTTCTTAAAGGGTTTTGTTTATCAAACTTACCAAATCTGATTTGTTTTACTTGTTAATGTTGTTCTTCTGTGCAAATTTATAGAATATAATCCAGACAAGTACTGCAGAGCTGTGATGACAATTTCATTCCCTGTCTTTCTGGTTCTTGTTCTGCAAAAAAGCTCTTCTTCACTGAGAGTTTTCAGAAGAGGAGATTTAACTTATTTTCCTGGCCAAGTTATGTGAAGCAAGATTATACTGAAATGGTCTGAAAAAGTGAGGATTTCTAAAGATCTACTAAGCCCTGTTATGATTATTTCAAATATTATTTAAATCAGACACACTTAATGCATCATGGTGGTTTTTCTTACAATGACAAACAGCACCAAACGGAGACATGCATGTTACATATGAAAACAAGATAATAAAAGAAGCTTTGTGGGTTTACATTTTCTCTTAAAAAATAGAACATTCAAAGTTGGTGGTTTGCACCTAAATGAGTTTTTTAATTTCTTCAAAGCAAAATTAATCTATTTAATAGACACTGTCTTTGTACTGATGATGATGATGGTGATGATGATGATGAACATTTCATGAGGAATGATGGAGAGCTAGGGCATTGGAGAGTGGATTGGGAAGAGATACGTTTCTATGAGGTTTCTGCTACTATTTCACAAGATTCACAAGCCCAGTACATGAAGCTGTCACACAACTCAAGAAAACCTTGAGCAGCTTGAGATTTTCAAACTCCCTTGGATGAGGGCAATGACTGTGGGGATGCTGAGAGAGCATCAAGTACTGTAGCAGCTCCATTTTGCAAGAATAATCAAAAATTTAGGGAGAGGGATTTGAAGAAGAGTAGGGATAACAAACAGGCACTGTTAGCCAAGAGCACTTGGGATACAGGAGAACCAGATTCAGGTCTCTGCTCTGAATTAGAACAGGATGTTAACAAATCTGCTGGTGGGGAGGAGGATGTGTTTTAAAGTTCCCCGCTTCATCCGGAGGCAGAACAGAAACATTTGGGTAATGAGAAACTGCACACCTAGCTCTGCATCTGCACCAACAGCTTCATTTTCAAGAGTTCACAGCTCCCTCTAAATCTCATTAAGACCAGAGTTTAAATGCTAATTAGGGAGCATGTGCATATTAATTTTCTGCTTCCTTCTCTCCAAGAGTAATGGGAATGCTTTTAAATGCCTTTTGTTTGGTTTCTTATGGGCTTACTTGGTTTCTTAATATATTACAGGGCACTTCCTGCACTGCTTACAGAAGCAAATTTCCCACTGCTAGTGGGAGTTTTCCCTAAATAAGGTCAGCAGATTTGGTCCCAAGGGAGTGAACTGATCTTCAGGCTTAGCTACCCTGAAAATCTAGCAGAAAGCAAACCAGATATCATTCTTTTTTAGAATTTGCTACCATATTGTGTCCTTATCCAAGAATCATCATCCAAGACAAACAACTAGGAAACGTTTTGCTGCAATAATCCTTTCAATTAAGGCTCCCATTACAGTGGAACAGCTGCTCACTAGAATACATCTTTGTAATGGAACTATTTATTTCCCAGAAAACATTTCTTTAGTTAAGACAGATGCAATAAACCAGATCCACGGAAGTTGCAGAAATCAAAGCAGTGAGCAAAATATGACCAGCTAAATATCCTTGAACTCAAAAAGGGGTGCTTTCTATGAAGGCACAATTTATTCTTCTGTGTTGATAAAAAAGCCCACTCAATTTAAAGTATGTGTGGCATCTCACTCTCATCGTAATGTCAGTGAGCTACAACTGAAATAGCAGGATAAGCCCTCACACATACATCATTAGAAAGAAAAAAGAAAACACTCCAAAAACTTTTGTCCTCTGTGTGATCAGTGATGTTTGTGTGGGCATTTAAAAGCCCTTTGAAATGTCCCCATCATAAATATTTGATGGACAACCTCTTGCTCATTGTCAGCTATGTGCTGCTCTTGGCATGTAAAGACAAATGAATCAGCATCTTGTTCCTGCCTCCTGCTCCACACATACATTCTCTCCCCCCTTCCAGCCCTGAGCAGCCTGCTGAATGCTGTTTATTTATTTTACTAATAAGTCCAACTCACATTAAATGTCATTCAAATATAACCAGTAGTGACAAAAGCCATTATCACGAAAAATTTAATCCAAGCTTTGTGAGAGCTTGCAAATGAGCAGTTTTCTTGCTGAAATTTCAGTCCCTGTGATTGCAACTCCAGCTTGCATACATTTCAGAGAATGGAGATAGCAGGAGGAGGGGATATTCTTCTTCCACATACCTATTGCCAATGATTTGAAAACTTTCCTTGTCAATTGTGCCTCTGTTGGTGACTGGTGCTGCAAAAACCAGGGAAATTAAGAGAAGCACCTTCCAGTCAGATGATGGATAGATGATAAGGCACCTCAGAGGCACTAAGAACCAGGATTATCCCTACAGTTGGATTTGATGATCTTAAATGTCTGTTCAAACCTCAGTGGTTCCATGACAACAGCAGCTCCATATTCCTGTCTTCAGGAATGAGTTCCAAATCCAGCATTCACTCTTTGCCCATAAAGGCCTCAGGCTGCGTGGAGTACCACATCTATACAAACCACACAGACATTTGTCTAGATGTGCTTGAAGATGCCAGGGCCTGTATCACTGCAGCACCAAATGATTTCTCAGAACAATCAGAAATACAACTGGTGAACAGTCAAGACTTTGCTACCCAGTTCTCCTTTAACTCCTAAATCCTTCGTAAAAAAACCCAGCTCATAATCAGTGTTTATGCATCACACCCTCCTAGTTTCTTGTTCAGCCACTTGGCAAGGGTAGTTCTGTGCTCATGAAAGGAGCAAAGCAGTTGGAGCACAGATCACTGCACCAGGTGACCAAGAAACAGATCTGTTAAATCATACAACTAACAAGGGGAAAGGAAGGTAGATGATTTCAGGAGAAGGAAAAAAATACAAAACTGCAGTATTCTTACGAAGACGATTGTCTCTGAGGCTCACTATGACATGAAAGTACAGTGCTGCTCTGCAAAGAATTAACACCAATCTAGATTTCTACTTGAGGCTTCCCAAATTCCTGGGGATGCAGACGCTGGATTCAAATCCATTATAGACATGGGAGCATCCACAGGAAGTCAGGCTTAGCTATGAAATCTGATAAAAGAGGCCTAATATCTACCAATTACTGTGCTCTAAAGGCAGTATTATTTTCTGTCATAATAAGCTCCTGTCAAAAGTACATACTTTTCCATGTGTGAGGATGAAATTCAGAGTAAAAGAAAATAAAATCCATGCTCAGCACTCAACTTGAGGAGCAAATCTCTTGCTGACGAGAACCTATTTAAAATAAGGTAGAATGAGAAGGGAAAATACAGAAGAAAAATAAATTACATAGGAATTTTAAAGAAATAGTGTCTACCTCAGTGGACAGATTTCTGGTACTACCAGAGAGTAATTCATGGCAAAAAGCTGGTGCTGAGACAGTGCAATGAGAAGTCAAGCTAATGCCATCACCTGCCTTGCTGTCTAACACAGTCCAAGGCTCACTTCTTAATGCTTCTTCAGACATCATCTGGTGTGGTAGATTCAGGACATGACTCACTGTAGTGTGACTGCCTTGAAACAAGGCAAGAGAAGTGGAGTGAATGGGAACAGCTGCACTGCTTTTAAAAAACTGCCATGATTTTATTGGCATTCCTCTCACCTACAGGTCAACCATAATAATAAAACACATACCTAATAGTTTACAGGCTTTTGGTACCCTTCCTGTACGAAAGCATGATAAAATTTGGTTGTTTAACATACAGAAGTATTAGAGATGAGAACGGGGAGGCCCAAAATGTGTCTAACATTCTTTTTACTCTTTTATTTTCCAAACCCAAGCATAATCCTCTAAGACAACTCACAGTTCTTCTGACTGTTGAACTCTTGAAAACAGTTCTGATGACCACAGTAATGCTCCAAAATCTTCTAACATTGCCCATCTCCTTAACCAAACCACCAGACAGTTTCAAGCCAGCAACTGTTAATTCGGCCTAATGCAAATAAACCCAATAACCCTCCCCAAACTACTCAACACATGGACAGAAAACCTCTACAAACCATCTGACTCTTACCATTTATATACAGGTTTTCTGGAGACACTGAGCAAGCAATTTGAGTAATGTGGGTTTAGAGGCATCAGTTGGGTTATTCTACTTCCCATCATCACAGGATATATTCTGGTTCATAAAAGGATCATATTCCACTTTGAAATTACATGGGTCTTCAGGCTCACTCTGTTCATTAGGAGCTTGAAACCTAGAAAACTATCTATGGTCCACCATGCACCCACAGTTTCTAGAGAGCATCCTCATTTAACCCAAAAAGTCCTTCTTCTCCTCAAATCCAAATCCAAAGCAATGATTTCCCTTTGCAGACTGAAAAAGTAGGAACTCTATTTTAAGATATGAGATGTGTTGTTTCTTTCTCACTTGTGTACATTAGCATCTTTCTTTGAGTCACCACACAGTCCTTCTCAGGACTCAATCTGAATTGACCTTACCAAAGTATTATCTAAGTTGCTTAGCACAACCCCCTTTTAGAATAGACATTTTCATTTAATCTCTTTTTTTCCAGTAGCCTCAAGATATTTATTTATTCTTCTCTTACGAAAATATACCAAAATTTGAAAAAAAAAGTTCACAGGAGTTCATATCACAGGAGTTCACATGCAGGAGCTTTTCCCCCTTTTTTCTGTATTTGAGCTAATATTTTCATTCTTCAATTTAGGGTATCACACTCAGGTTTAGGAGGGAGATAATACAATCTTTAGAACATTTAAACTCCTTGGGTCTTACTTCTTCTTCACATACAGTAGTTTTCCCAGCCTCTTTCCCAGGAAGTGCTTTAGCCTTTGTCTCTGTTTTTAATAGTATTGCCCTGATTCAAAACTCAAGTGCACAGCCCTGTCTAAAATTTGGGGCATATCCAGATGATATTTAATTCCTACTTCATCCCTATTGTGAGCCATGCTTTTTATTATTTTATATTCATATGGATAAATACATTTTTATTCTTTGTTTCAATTTCCTTGGCAGAGTTTAACTCAGCTTGACTTCTGGCAAATTCTATTTCATCCGAGCACTTCTGACCTTGAAGATTATTCCCCTTTTACTCATTCCTTGCAAACTCTGTTTATTCCTAATGTTGTTGGTGGGAGTTGTTATTCAGCAAGTTAGGTCTGGAGTTCACCTCTAAAAGCCACCCATGCTTGAGATGGGAGTCCTAGAAAGATTATTGCATTTTTTACTAGAAAATGTCACCACATCCAAATGCTTGAGCTCTTCAGTCACTATCCAGTTTCCCTAAACTTATGTTGCACTTCAGGTTAAGAAAACCTTAAAGATTATTTTCTGTTAACTTTGGATCATGAGAATAGTGATTCTCTCTGATAACTCTCTCTGATGTCCATAGTCCCTCCAAACCCAATTTTAAAATAACACTGACTCTTCACAAGTCAGTAATTGTTTAAGGAGTTGTTTGCACTAGGGAAATATTTGGCTGTATGGTTATTAGGATCATTCATCCTCTAACTTATAGTAGACCATAAAAATTGCTTGTTGCTTTTCTCCTCTAGTATTATCTGACTCAGGCCAAGATCTTATCAACCTCCTACCTTCTTCCTGAAATGTAATTTTGACTTCTAAATTACTCTACTATAGATGCGGATTCAACAATATCCCTCCAGCTTCTCTCCAATCTGCTCACTGATTAACAGAGCTAAAAAGCTCTAATAAGGTAGGGTTAGGGATGAAGTAGGGATTTAAAAAGCTACATCACTGTAAACATTTTCGATTCCCTTTTATCTCTGTATCACAACTTTCGACTGAGATCGATCAAGATGTCTCAGAATCATCACAATGAAGCTTGTGAGAGCTGGTCCATTCCTACTGCAGGAAAAAAAGGGCAGGAGAAGGGTCCTGACTTGGATGGAGGTCATGCTTCCTGCTGTGTGTAATGCACATAAAATTGCCAAATTATGCCAATGAACCAAAAATAAAAAGCAGCTCTCATTAAAACCAACAAAAAGAAGCTAAGACTTCTCTAATCATTTACGTACAAAACACACTAAAAAGAAAAAAGGCAATATAAGTCAGAAAAATTCATGCTTTGGGACAAAGAGGAGAAAACAAATTCTTGAAGTCTGGTTGTCCCCACACACTCAGCACGACCCTCTTTCCATCACAATTAGTGGCCTGGCTAATCAGAATTAGGAATGCAGGACTACATGACGCACATTCAATCATATTCTACAGTCTAAGATGCTGCTACTTTTATATGATTTTGTAAAACACATTTTCATAATTTCATTATTTAACTCAATTTAAAAACATGACACAAGGTTTAAAATGAGTTTAAAATCCTTTCACAACCACAGTAAGCATACATTAGATCCCAAATCTGAGAACGTGAGCACATTCAGGAAAGTGCTTTTGTCAGTGCTCAACTTCACAGCTGGGTTCTAAACCACATTTTCTGCACTTGTCTCCCTCAAACTCATGGCAGAAATGTCTCACTCAAACTCACGGCAGAAACTTCTACTTACACTTCAGTGGTATTAGATAGGAGGACTGCTAGCTCAAAGCAAACTAATTTACCCTAATCTACCATGCTGTTTCTAGGGTACATTCCCATTTCAGCACTCTTTCACCTTCCAAATACAATAATAACACTTTTATTTTGCACATCCTTCCTGGAAAGGAAGAAAATTGACTAATTTTCAATTATTTTAAAAAAGAACAACAGAAAGGACAGCTGGAGAAGTAACCTTCAGAAGCTGTATAAATTAAAATTGATATTATTTAGGTGTTGCATGTAGCTCAATGAATAGGGGAGGAAAAAACACAATGTTTTCAAACTTACTGCCAAGAACAAAAATTCCTTATCTGCACTTCTAAATGACTCCTCTATGTAATAAATTTGAATTTACCTATATTTAAGGGTAAAAAGGAAGCTTGGTCTTGGCTCTAGTTCTTTAGTCACTGCTGGAGTTAAATTAAACAATGCTAATTAAACTATGGCGTGTTCAGTCCGAAGCTGACTATCACCAGGGCAGAGGATAGGCTTGGGATTGACTTAAAACATTAAAAAAACTGAAGAAATCACTTCCAGATCAATGAAAATTTCCTTTTTTTCCCCCCTAAACCAAATGACATTCAACATATAAGGAGAAATATTGCTTTAAAACAAATTAAATAATACAAAATCTAATGCAACTATATAAGTGCTCATTTCTGCAATGAAAACAGTTTGTGATAGTGTCAGTCTTCCTTAAAATGGCTTCTTCTCGTATCATTTACGATCTCCACCACTATCCAAAAAAACCCCACACCAGTCTCATTCCAAACACCTTATTTCAAAAGCTTCTGAAGAATTTTTGCCCTCTGAAGACCCACTTCTCTTCCTCTACATTTGAATCTTTCCGAAGACTTGTGTCATTGATAACCACACCAAAAAAAGTCCATACCAATTACTTAATTGCAAGTTAAAAAAATTTCTAGTTATTTTTCTCCTCCTGACTTCTGCATTCTTGTCCTAGCTCTGATGGCTTTGCTTTGCTTGCAAGTCTTCAATCAATATGCTGCTGAGTTTCTGCCATACCTGGATCCAAAAGCACTGCCAGCACTCATATAACACATGATACTGAAAATGGGTGACACATCGTCTGATCAACCACTTACTGTGAATCCCTGGTTACAATCCATTCTGTGAAAGCCAAAACGTGAAACAGCTCAGGCGCTGGAGTCTCCATTCTCAGAGTGGGATGTCCCATTTGGGAACAGCATTACGAGGCAGCGAGAAAGGCACGAGTATTTATTGTCACACCCAGCAACTTAAGACAGATCCAAGATTCTTGTACCCAACACTGTCAGTCCAATGCTTCTTGCAAGTTCACTTTCACTTAGTTGAAGGGGGTTCTAATTCATTTCCTAAGAAAATGTTTTGGTCCTAAATAGTGAGAAAGCACACAGTATCAGGAACAGAAAGGTTCACTGGCTCTTAAGAGGCAAGAGCACTTCTGAAGGTGGTTAATGTAAAGGTATCTCTTCGTTTTAACTCTTACATTGCTAAAACTTCCATGAACAAGTACTTCTTATTGGATTTGGCCCACTGGTTATAAATAACACATTCCATTGTTCACTCCCAAGAGAATACCTTATAATGTTGGGAGTAGAGAAACCTAGTTGAGATGCAGTGTTTTGAGACAAAGGATGTTTACATAGCAGCCTGGCATGTCTCCAAAAGAAAACATGTGCCCAATCCAGTAGAAATCCCATGTGTTATTGCTGAAAAGCATTTTCTAACTTATAAAAATATCTTCATACTGATGCTTTGGGCTAGTACAGAGAAACTCAGTGGTTTCAAAGACATCCCAAAGAGTTCTCCCACCCCTTTAATCAGCATTTCTATTATTGCCCAAAGTACTTTCTATTGATTACTTAAGGATAACAGGTAATAAATCATTTCCAAGAAAGGAACAAATCATCTTTGTGGTTACACAGGTAAAATATGGGTGAAACCCTTCTCAAAATCACATAAACCTAAATCTAAATCAACCAAAGAGTATTGTAAATCTACCAAAGAACAGGTCAAAACTCAAGTTGTACCCCTCAAACTTATGAAGATTTTTTCATTGAAATGCATGTTTTAAACATGGTTTAAAACACATCCCTTCTCAGTGCAACCAATTCATACATTTTAATTTATAATGAGATCAGAATGTGACAGGGTCTGTGGTCTGTCAATGTCCAATGTCTGGCAGACATGACAGAAAACTGTTTTGAAGAACAAAAAAATGCATTGTACAGCTCATCAACACCATTAGAAATAAGTAAACAGGTACAGGTTCTGCCCCTCGCAGGGGTGAACAGGGTTTCAATCAGACACCTCAGACGCACACAAAGCATCTGTATTTTTGCTGCACTTTCAGATGGTGCAGCTGAGTGGGCAGTTACCTTCTGTTTGAAGTAATCTAACTATGATGCCTCAAATATACTAATAGTAGGTGACATAAGCATTATGAGAAAATGAGTCATGAATTCCAACTGCTTGAACTAAAAACATTTCCTTAGACAGATGCAGTAAATACTTGTAAGTTAAGATGCACATTCGACTGAATTTCTATTCAAAGCAGGCAACAAAAACCATGCAAACAAGTTTGTCCAAAATCAAAATTTGTATTTCCAACCTAGCAACTCATTCTGTATGCAGATAATTAAGGAAAACAGATTTTGGTTTTAATTTTTGGTTTTAAAGCCCCAAATTAGCTCCATTATTTGTGTTTTCCATCAAATCCTATTAATAATATTGTTGTGTTATGAAAATTATTAGAGCTGGCTTAAATAGAAAAGATTAAGAAGTTTAAGAATCTTTTCCACAGCTTTGAAACAGAGAAGGACACGTAAGATTGCAAACATCAACATTCCACAGTATCAGACATGACAGACTGCTCCAATGCATGGATGTCGTATTTTTCACATGCTTCATTCCTTGTTGATAGAGCTTTAATTATAACATTTGCTACCAATAGGACATGTTTTAGCAGGTCTGATTAGAGAGAAATTCTGTTAAACTCTCAAAATTGGTGATTTGGTTTCTTTGGTTTGGGTTTTCAAGTTATTTTCAGGTGGTTTCTGCATACACATCTTGGACAGCAGTTCATTCTGTAGCAACATTCAGGAAAGTTTGAAAAGCTAAAGCTGAAGCTTTGTCAGAGCAGGTTATTTAGTAATATAGAAAGTACTATTTTCTCTTTTACTAAAACCCATTCAACTGTGATTTTTTTAGTGCAAGAGTTTACAATTAAGGGGTTAACCATCTTTTTTCTCTTTTGTGAGTATCACATAACAGTATTTGCTTAAGCTCCTTATTTTGTTCAGAAGTGTGAATACCTTGTAGTGTAGATGAGGTCTAAAATTATGCTTCTAATTTAAGATATTTGGACTCACTGGAGGCTTAAATGGTCAATTCTAAGCTCTATCACTAGGACCCATCTTCTATTAAGTAAATATATAGGTTTACCCAATTCCTAAGTTGAACATCTAAATCAGATGTCTCAAGTCAGATGCTTAAAGTTAGTGTGAAACTCAAGAAAATGAGTGCAGATGAGTGTAAAAAGGTTGCTGGAAAAAAACAGATGGATTGGAGAATTGATGAGTGCACACAGATCACATATGAAATTCAAAATAATGTTTGTGTACAACAAATTTTTTCCCATATTCACTTGGATCAATTCTCTCCTGAAAAAACTTCAGCTATATTTGGTGATCCAAATTTGTAACTGCAACTCTTCTGCATCTTACAATTCTGTGCAGATTATTGCAAACACTTTAATATCCGAAAAACAAATTCCACGGTTCCATTTCTTTACCATGGTTTCACCCACACTCAGAATAATACTCAACTAACAATTTTTTGGATTATAGTTCATCATTTTATCAATCTACACATTTTAAAAACATATTTTACTGATCTGAGTGCTGTGCCAAGTTCATTTTTCCAACAGAGATAAAAATTTTGTCGTCCTGAGCAGTATCTTAATTCAGAAGCAAACCCATTCTTTTTGCCATTAACATAAGCAGACTGAGCAAAACCTAGTCCATATGTGAAATTAACTGATTCTCTCCCTCATTTTTTTTTTTCATTTACATCATGACTGGCTACAGAGTCTTATTAATCAGAAAATATGAAATTAAATAAAGGAAAATCAAACCTATCTAAATGTAAACTCACATCTCTTACAGGAAAAAAAAAAGCCGTGTAAAGAATTTATTTAGTTCTGTTAAATGAGCCATTGGCTCAAGACAGGACCTATATGTGCAGTCATGTTTTATTATTTCTATAAAAACCTCATATAGAAGCCTTTATTAAGGATGAAGACAACTGCAATAGACATTAGAGACAAAGGAAAAAATATCACTAATACAAAAAATCTCACAATCAAAGAAATTAGAAACCAGGCTGTTGCACAATTTACTGTGTATTTGTCATCCCCAGAGAAATAGGTAACAAGTCAGTTCCTGATTTTAGAGATAATTCATATAGAAAAATTACTGCTGAAATCACAGGGCTTCACTACACAGGCAAAGAGGTAAATGCCTCAGAAACTGTTCCCATTAGCAACCCTTAAAAAATTGGCCAAGTTTTAAGTTACTCCTGGAGACAAGAGATGTTGTTTGCAATTAATGTTTTTTACACAGTTGTCTCTGCCTCACTTTCAGGTATTAGTTTTAAGATGCTGACAGGTAAAATACCAACCTCTTTTCAAGTATAGGAGACAAATCCTTCAGTTAGAATTGAAACTAATACAGTTAGATTTGAAACTAAAGCAGAGACACAGACAGTGCCTTACATCTTCATGTTTAAGAATTAATATTACTTTATCTTAGTAATTAACCTTTTTAAGAAGATTAAATGTTTAAGGGGACAAGAAGGAAAAAAATTACTCATTAATCTTTAAACACCATCTGAACTATTTGAGTGATTATAATAGGTTTTCTCCAGTGTTTCTAACGTTTTAAGTTTCTGTCAAAATTTAAATTAATCTAGACTGACATCATCCATTTCAGATTAATTTCTAATTCTATATCCTGTAAAACCCTTAAGCTTGGTGGAGAGAAGTTTCATAAGTTCAGTAACTGTAAAGTGCAATGTGACAAACTGGGAAAACAGATAGGAGCAAGAGATAGGAATGTTGGTCAGATTAGTGGAAAACTCGAAAGTTCAAAAGAATAAAAAAGCTTAATCAAAAGAAGTAGAATTTCAGGAAAAAATATTATTTGAGTGATAGAAGTATTAGGGGGAAAAGTACAAGTAAAGTACATAAATGCATACTGGGTTTGTTTTTTGGGGTTTTACTTGTAAAGTTTAATGTATTTATTTTTTGACTCTGATTAACGGGTGGTTTGGCTGGTTTTAGCAGAAGTATTTAAAGATTTCCGATTTCTTTTCTATCTTCTGGACATTAAAAAAAAAACCCCTCAATACTTTTTAGAAAGATACACATACACAATTTAGAAAGGTCACAGGGACAGAGGGCAAAATGGGTACACTCAGAAATACTAAATTTATATAAGAAATTAATTCAGACAAACACATCATGTAGCATGACATTCAGGAGAAGTGCAATGCAATATGATACACAATATGAGAAAACTATCCAAAGCCCTAAGAAAGCATTTTCCTACAAGGAGAGATTGCTACCGTCAGTGATGCAAACTAGATGACTCTATCAAGTCACCAGGAATTAGTCCTAATCCAATAGACTTTCTTTGGCTCTAAAAGAAGAGAATTTGTATGTCTCTCTACTGTCATTCCTGGCATCTAGAAAATTACTCTGTTTATCCTGTCAATCACTTCTCCTGGCACACACAGAAGGGGCAGCAAAAGTAAAACACAAAACCAGTTGGGTCATTTTGTATTATCTGAGAAGCTGCAACCAAATTCCCAGTGAGTGCTTCCCTGCCAACTACCACCTTCAGCACCTTTAAGGGAAACTCTAACTCACAGCTGGAGATTTACTGATGTCCCATGCTTACACTGTCCTTGTAATATTCCCCTGTAAAAATGACTGACAGCCTCACCAAGCATGGGATTTCCCACTTTTTATGCTTGCTTAATTTATTTTTCAGGTCTGTTTTAACTCGTTCCTGGATACTTACACAGCCAACATAAATTAAGCCCACCCTACTGGTATGGATCCCCACCAAATGACAGGAACACCTGTCCTACAAAGACATGCTGGAAGAGCTGGAATTGCTCAGCCTGGAGAAGAGAGGGCTCCAGGGAGACCTCATTGCAGCCTACCAGTACTTTAAGGGGGCTTATAGAAAGGAGGGATTATAAAAAGGAGGAATAGGGACTTTTTATGCAGACAGATAGTAATGGGACAACAGGCAATGGTTTTAAACTGAAAGAGGGCAGGTTTGGATTAGATGTTAGGAAGAAATTCTTTACTCAGAAGAACACTGGAACAGGGTGTCCAGAGAAGTTGTGGATGCCCCATCCCTGGAAGTGTTCAAGGCCAGCTTAGATAGGGCCCTGAGCAACCTGATCTAGGGACTGGCACTCCTGCCCATGGAACCAGATGATCTTTAAGGTGCCTTCCAACCCTAAGCATTCTATGATTCTATACCAATCAAAGCATTATAACTTAAAATATGTAAACAACTGTGCAAGCCTGTACAGAACCTCTTTCAGAAGCATTACATTCTTGCTGTAGACAAGGCAGAATGCCACACCTCTGTCTGTGATACATAAATGCTTGAATGCCTGATGTATTTATTTGTCATCTCTAACAGCAAGCCCTTCGAGTTCTTTTTACTAAGGCAGTGGTACAATGCCAGGATGACAGTTGTTTAAATAAGTACCTAAAATACAATTGAATGAAAAATTTGACATCAAATTTAATTCTCATAATTAAAGACAAATCCAGACCTGGGGAACAATCTATGATAGAACAGCTTTGGGAGGGTTCTGAAAGCTCATTTTTCACCCAGCCCATGTCAGTATTCCAGAGGAAATAATGCCATAAAAAGGAATGCCCAGTAGTGCTATCAGATGGCCCTGATGCAATTTGGGGCAAGCATGGTTGGAAGTCCTTCAGCACCGAAGCCAGAATATTGTGAAACTACAGCATCAGGGAATGTACAGTATGTATTACAAGTTAGATCACTTAATGAGGGGGAAATGCTCAGGACTTCACCTTCTACTACACCAAAGCTTTTGCAAGTACTCTGTCCATCACAGACATTTCTGAAGAATGAAGCAATGAACTTCTCACCTTGCATCGTTGCTTTTGTGGGTTCTGAAAACAGAGGAATGAGCAGGAGGTAGATGAGGTAGACAAAGGAGAGCCCATTGTAACGGAAAGCACAGGCTGCAACGAGAGAAAAGAAAAACAACACATTACTTAATCAGCCTGACAAAATCAAATTCAATGGTACAAAGCATTTCCACTTGAGTTTATGATTTACCTTGTCAACTTTTGACCACTTATTTAAACCACTTTTACACAAATATTCAACTTCATGCTTGAAGTAAATCTTAGACTCACAGACTGGGTCAAGTTAGGAAGGACCACACTGAGTCATCTGGCCCCATCTCCCTGTTCAAGCAGGATCATCCCACAGCACATTGCACAGGATTGCATCAAGATGGTTCTTAAATATCCCCAGTGAGGGAGATTTGTACCAATGAAATCTTCTCAGATAAATCCAAAACAACTTGGTTTTGGAAAACAGATACATATTTAGTCCTGCCAGAAACATGTATTCCAAAAGAAAAGAAGTTTCTCCAGACACCACTTTCTGAAAGTTCATGGAGACAATAGTGGGAATGAGCTAATAAGTTATGCAGTAATCCGTCCTCATCCTCACCGCATCTGTCCACTTTAATTATAAATACAAAACTACAAGGTCTCTCTATTAGCAAATCCATACAATAGCTATGACTTCTGCTTCCCAAATTAGCCAATGTTTTGAATAACTGATTTATTTCCTTAATAGCCTTGATAGAAAACTCTGGATATACACTCTGCATCTGCAGCTTGGCCAAGAAGAGTGTGAAATTTATGGGTGCCCAGCAAGAAGGAAGGATAAGAAGCATCCATGCTCTATTTCTGAATTGATATGATTCTGCCATCAGCCTTCCAAAAATCTGTCGAAGACTACAAAATCCACCAAAGCTTGATAGAGGGTTTTTCTGAGCAAAATCCAGAATCCTTAAGAGCAGCTTGTCATTTTCCTGTAAGAATTGTTCTTGTCATTTACTAAACTTTCCTTATCGCCGCAGCCTTTAAAGGCCAACTGAAGACTTACACCTACACTTGTAACTATAAAAAACCTGCAAGACAGTAAATAGGACCTATCCCACGGGGAATTCTGCAAGCAATTATCAGAGCTCTAAAGTCAATGTACTTGAGAAGGAGGAGTCAGCCCTGCTATTATGCACCTACTCTCAGGGTGCTCTACAGAGGAGCACAGGATGTACAACGGCCATTAGTGGCCTTCTTGGAAAGAATGGCAAAGAGGACACTCCTAATATCAGGACAAATCCATAAATCAACTTTTTGGGGTTATGGGGTTTTTTTCAAGTTTAATTTGGGGTGGGAACAAGTTCTTTGGCATTCATATGAAGAGGTACGATAGTGGTTTAAGGCTGTTCTACAGCCTGAGGGCTTTTCCATTTCAATGGGAAGGACCAATGTACTCAGTCATTCTGGTAGCAGAATAATAGCATTAGCAGATAATACTATTATTCAGTTATTTTTGGGATTGTGTCAACTAGATTTTAATTGTGTTAAACAGCTTACTTACAGTGCAGTATTATGCTTATTTTCTTCTTTCTTGAGGACTAAGCTTGCTGCACTTCCTGTAGAGCACCCAGCCCTCAGCTTCCCAGTACAAAGATAGAAAACAGCAACTGTGTGCTTTAGATGGCCTCCTTCATTAGCTGGAAGTCACTGAATGTCTTGCTAACAAGTCTATGTCAAATATTTAGAACCTCTATTTAGATCAAAGCCTCCTCCAGCAAACTTGACTAGACATTGCTTGGAAAACCTCTATTTATTTAAGCAGTTGCAAGAGTAATAGAAATAGGTTTCTCAGAATTATGAATTAAACCCTCCAAAACCTAGCTGCAACATTTTATTATTCCCTACTGCAACTACTCCAGTATTTTTATTTTGTGTTTATCTCCACTCATCTAGTATATGTTTCTGGAGAGATGAGTGCCTTATGAAGCTAACATGCAAGAGTAAATGAATATAATTTCAGCAAGATAGAAGTTTAGGAAACAGCAGCTGCACTGATTTCACATATATGCACTACTCTACATCATTATTTGTCAAACATACATATTCCTCAGTTCTGACACTCAAAACTATGTAGAACAAGTTGCAGAGCATAAAACCAGCTTCAGTTTGTTACTGATGCAACAACAAAAGATGATCCAAAAAAGCAAATGAACCCACCCTCTGCACTCCCTCTGGTATTCACAAAGGTCTCTTTCTTCAGAAGAAGCTGTACACAAATATCCATAACAAAATGGAAAGTCCCATTTAAGATCAATGGAATTCCATCAACAGAAAAAGCACCTATAAAGATGAGTTTCTTGGCAAACCATGTGGTATAGAAATTTCTGGGTATTTTGGATACATTGGTCAGTTTGCAGTATCAAAATTCATTTTGTAATGTAATGTAATGTAATTTTAGCATTTTAGGCTTGTTACCTCTTCTCAAAATTTTCTAATCGATTAGCAAAATTAATTTCAGAGGAATTATTCTGGAACTATATTTACCTCAAAATTTACTGGTTTCTATTCCTAGAGCTGTGTACTCAAAAGCTTTATTTTTCCTCTACTGCTACATAAACTGAACTATTAACAGAAATTACATCTCCATTCAAACCTTCCCTTATGTATTTATTCATATAAAGCATACAGAATACCCTTTAGTTTCTTAGTTTCAAAAGGATGGGCTAAAACAAACACTGCACAAAAAGGCTTCAAATGGAAAATACACCATACATGCAAAGTCTATACACATTTTCTGCTCTTCAGGCTTTTTTTAAACCTCATGTCTCACCATGTTTTCTAACAGTGTCTATTAAGAAAACTCCAGAAATGTGATTTTTACCTCTGAAGTTCTGCTGTTGTTCACAGTCCAATGATAGCAATAATACACAATTGGGAAAAGACATAGAAAGCAGAGCTATTAATACACAGCATTAGAAGCAAATTAGCTTTTATTTTGTATCACTTGAAGTACTTTAAAGCACCTTCCCTTAGACAGCAAGAAAAGAGCACTTCATGACATGTAAGACTGATTCTCCATTCATAAGTGATTATTTTAAATATTTCAGTTTTAATGTCTCAAGCATAAAAGGAGTTGTGCAAACCTTTAATAATTTTTATCTTTCACAGCAGTGGCCTGATTGATTTCCAGATAAAAAAGTTAATTCATTCTTAAGACAGATATGTACAGTATGTGCCATACAAAATTAAAAAGGAATCTTAAAAAAACCCCAGAAAATCAGATATCACATGACATTATGTAACCTTGTCCTTCTAGATTTTATTTTTCATTGTTTTATCCTAGCCAGAGTAGAAGGCCTTTGAAGAAACCTAATACTGCTTCAGAGACACATCATGTTTCTACATGTAATATTTCTAACAGTTGTTACATATTATTATTTCATATTTATACCAACAGTTTTCTTTCCTCCATTTAAAGAGAATAATTTGTATAGAATCAGTGGTTTACCTGTTAAATAAAAAATACTGGAGAGCAAAGTGAGGGGCAATAAAGAAATCTGCAATAAGCTTAAACTTGGAAAGAAGAGGGAAAAAAACAGCCTCATAAAAGATGTGTTTAGTTTTATTCTACAAAAATTTTAAGAGTATTTAATTCAGAAGTGGAAACTACATGTTCAAAAAAACAGCCTTCTAGAGTGCAGGCATAGTACCAAGAGGCTACTGACTCCTCATTTGCAAGCTAGAATTCTGTCAAAAGCAACGACAACAGAAAACAAGAAGGAAGGTGAAGACAGAATTAGCCATCCACTCACTATTTCTGAATTTATTTTAGTAAAAAAGCACTGTCATTAATGTTAACAGAATAATGTATTGCTTGTTATACTCTTTTCTGTTCAAGAACTATGTAAAAACATCTTTTCCACATATTTCACATATTTCTACTGTAGGTTTGAGAATATTACATATCCTTCTTAGTGCTAGCCTATCCAGACTCTTGTGTGCTTTAGCATGAGAAGGAATTAATTCAGCCAACTATGCTGAAGTAATGTGTCTTCTACTTTCAGCAGGATATTGCATGGTGTTTGCATCCTGTTTTAACGACTTTACAGCTGCAGGATTATTAAGAAAGCTATGCAGTGACATTCTTTAAAATTGGTACCTTTAGACTAAAATTTGGTCTAACTTTCATGCTTATTTTTCTGAGAAAAAAAAAACCAAAAACATTCAGTGAAAATTTTAATTGGAAAAAGTGCTGCTGAAAAAAATGTCTAACCCTGAATGGGCAAGGGTTGTTGGCTGAAAGACAGAGGTGATGTTGCTCACTCATTCTTATACCCAGCTGATGTGAAATAAATCTCTGAGAGCAAGAGACCAAAACACAGAAGGGAAAAGAAATCAGCAGCTGAATGATCTTTGAAACTTCTCAGTCTGCAGGAGGGCCAAGTATCCAACTCTCAAAGCCAGGAGAACTCAGCACCAGATTCCTGCCTGTAATGCTGTAATTTTTCCTAATTATCCCATTGTTAATATCAATTATATCCTCAGTATTCTGAAAAAAAAACCAATTACCACACAATCAGCTGACTAAAACAGGCTTCAGATGACAGCCTTTGCTACTAGGTACAACATGAATGAGACACTGGTACATACCCCAGATGAAAAGCTTCTGGTACAAAAGCTCAGCCTAAGAAGTTAAGTGCTGGGGGAAAAGAAAAAAAAAAAGGAAAAAAAAAAAAATCTATCTCCTCCTCCAAACCAAGGTGTTCTACATGACAATCCATGACTGTGTGTCATAAACAGTCCACTCTTCCAGGAAGATGTACAGTCAAGATTCCTCTTATCAATAAGGCACTGTCCCAATGTCATGATTCTTTAGGCCTTTCCACTTGTGCTGTCCTCGAGTAAGACATTTATGGGCCAGTTCTCACATTCTTTGGAATATTCAAAAATGGGGAAGTTTAGGGGCTTTTTGTTTCTTGGTTAGGCTTTTTTACCTCTGTTCATCTTACTGGACACCAAGAACTGCCTGACCAAGGCAAGTAGGTCCAGCATTAGACCATATGTACTCAGCCTTCTGTCAGAGGCTGAAATGTTATAATTTATGGCTTAAACATCTTCATGAAGGACTTTTGCCTATTATAGCAAAACTGTACAAAAGCTGCAGCGAAAACCACAAAAACCCTGAATGGAGCCCTACACTGTTCCTTGAAGGACTATATGAACTATACAAGAGCTTAGTAATGTAAGTAAAAGAGGTAAGGCAATTTAAATTCTACAGAATAAGAACTACTGAAAATAAATTACTTTTTTCAAGGAAAGAGAGTTAAAAAAAATTCAAAATAAACCAACAACAACAAATAAAACCAACCTCCCATTATCCAGCCAGATAAGTATTTCTAACAATGTGATACAGAGTAGAGAGTTCAAGACTGGTGAGAAAAGTCTGGTTTATTTCTGTTCTGCATAAAGCCTTTATGTTTAAAACTCTTTAATTTCCAGTAACACTCTTGGTATCAGCCACCAAATGTGAGAAGAAATGGAACCAGAATTTCTTCTCCTTTTCCTAAAGATTCATTCATGCAGCATTCTTTAACCAAAACTCACAAACGTGCATCGTAGCAATATAGTTAAACAGCAGCAAACTGCCTTCCAGTATTTCCTTACAATTCCTGATGCCTCTGCCCCCAGAGGCAGAGGTGTCCTTGAGAAGAAAGCCTGCCTAATCTCACACTGAAACAAAGACCCAGAAGGCTGTACAATGCTTGCTCTGCTATCTATGAGCACTGATTTACAAACTAATGTAGTAAAAAGTTAAGCTCATTCACTGTTGGCAGGAAAAAATGACCCAGTATTAAATACCTACAGAGCTGAATCTCCCAGAAAGATGATGGACCAGTTGTTCTCATCTCCACTATAATTTCATGAGCCAACAACTGTTGAGGTACAAAGTGGGAAGCAACCTCACATCCCCTTTTCAAGTCAAGAGTCACAAGTGCAAATCTTGTTTCTGAGGATTTCTCACTTTTACCTGACATAGCCATTACTAACCAAATGCAGTAGAAATAAAAACCCCAAGAAGATTAAAAATTAAGTTCACTTGATCAGAAATATGCATTACCATTTCTGAAAAATAAAGGCTTCTTCTATAAATTGCTATTTTTTATAACTTCTAACACTTCATACTTCTAAATTTCTGTTTCAGAAATACAAAATTTGTTTCACAAATTTTGCCTCCAAGATTCTGTACAATAACAATTAAAAAACTGCCACACATTGCAAAATTAGTTATGCTGTAAACAACCTACTTGAAGGAATAAAGTTGTGATAGTGACCGAAAATATTCCTCTTCCAAAACTATATCTCTTAATATCAAGTGTCTGATAGGCATAGTGCCCAGGGATTTTTAGCTCACAGATGTGACCTTTATTTTTACTTACTGTAATTCAGAAGAAAGGGTTGAGTCCTGGCATAGCTTTGGTCTCACTTCTGAGTAATTGTACTTAAAATAACACTTGGGACAGATGAGATTGGAATTATGCACTGCTATGCAAGACAGTTAAGTGAAGTGCATGTAGTCTTACCGTCCCTTTAGAGCAAAATAATGGTCATAGCCTCTGGTGTGCAGTGCAGAACCACACAGAACTGCTCAGGACAAGTTCCCTCCTGCATCAGCCAATACTCCCTCCACATCCAACAGCTCTGCTGATAATGCTGTGCTAACACACACCACTCCCCACCCTGCTCCTGAGCCAAAATTTCAACACAGGGATGCTCTGTGCACTACACCCAGAGAGAAAACTTTTCTCTTCTGGATAAAAAAATCCAAAAACATGAATGCTTTGATAAAAAGATAAATAGGATGCTTTTAGTTCATGTCAGCACTTCTACAATCACATTTTTTCACCAGTCAGCATTCATAAGGAGAGATAACTGCTGGACAGTGAACACTTTTCAAAGGGTTTGGGGATTTATTTTTCCTTTGATTTTTCTTGCCTTTCCTTTATTTCTCTGAGCAGCAGTTTTAGTAAGCTCTCTCCCCATCAGAAAACAACTGGAACAGATTTTAACTTTGTGGCAAATATTGTCTGGGACTCAAGTGCAGAAGGAGGAGAAGACAAAACACCTTGTTTGCCTCCTTCTTTCAGCTCTTAGGAACAGGAACTATGCTTCCCAGCTGTATTTGACAGAAAATTAACAAAAGACCTCAAGTATAACCATACCACAATCATCACCTCACTTAGAATGTATTTTAAAGGTGTATCTGCTTTCACAAGCAAATCCACGTCAATACACTTTATTGACATGACTAAGTATATAAATGTTTCCAAATTAAAAAACATGATGGACACCATCATCCATAATTTTTCCCATTAGAAAGATCAGCTTCACATTATAACTCATTTCAATTTCAGTGGCAACTGAAACTAAATTCATTTATTGGTCTGAGAAGAGGAAAGAGATGTCTTCTTGTTCCTCCACTGAGCTGGCTGCTGGTGGAAGGGACACTGCATTCTCACCCTTGCTTCAGCAACAGCTCTTCTATCTCCAAGCTCCTCTCTCTAGGAAAGTAACTGGGAGCTAACAAAATAACTCTGCTCCTCACTCATTTTCACAGGATGAGAAAAGCATGTTCCTGTTTCCTCGGACATCTGGAGACAGTAGTCTGGTTCTGCTGTTACAGTTGCATAACCCTGTAAAGACTCAGACTAAAAATAACAGCAAACTCAGAACACAGATGACAATCAAATGTCACACAGTGCTACTGCTAAACACAACATCAGCCAGGGACAGATGTGGAGACAGTTGGGTGACAGAGAGACCTCCATGAGCAGAAAGGGACTGAGACCTTCATTTACGGCTGCTAAGAAGCCACAGACACCCGGAACAGCTACCCAGTCAGATGTTTCCAGCAACTAGAAGTGTGAATTTCAGCATGTGTTACCATTCCCCCACCACCATTCACACTCATCGTCTTTTAAAACACATAAATCACCATAAGTCAATTGACATAACATGCAGAAAGACCCAAGTAATTTTTTTCGCCAGCTGTTGCTTACCCTGACATCAGTCCCAAAAAACCCTGTGTCAGATGAATGACAAGTTAAAAAACTAACCCAGATAAACACCTCTGAGGAATATAAACATGATTAAACATCAGAGAGGTGTTAACACTGAAAAATATGAGTGTCATTAGTGAAGTTACAAATACGAATGCAGAGTTTGAAACTCTGCCATTATTTATTCCAGTAGAGGAAAGGATAGATAAACTTCCTTTCTTGGTCCATCACTGAAAAAAAAGGACCCGGAGGACTGCAACTGCAAGCTATAAATCGGAATGATGAAGGAGCATTTCAGACAGTGCTACAAAGCCACAGTGTTTACCAAAGGAAACAGAATTTTTAAAAATAGGTAACTCCAGGATATCATCAAGTGCATAAAGCAGGTACAAGCTCCTCATTCTTGCAATGTCCCTATTCCAAACTGATGTTGCTTGTACAAAATACTAAATCCCTTTTTGTTTGAAAAATTGTGCATTTCTCTCTCTTGAAAATACACTAGGTAACTTTCTTTTCTTGCAAAGAAGTGTCAATCTACTACAGGAATCTACTTAAGAATGCCAGGAATTGTCTTCCAAACTGTTTCTTATAACTCGGAACTAGGAAAGGATCCTGAAGGACTCAAAGAATCACAGGACCCAAGGAGATATTAGGAAGCTGTTTATAATCGGCAAATGTTATTTGATCATTAAGATTGCCTTTTCTGGAGACGTAGTACTTAAACCCATATGACTCCCAATGAAATTCCACATGCATATGACCATAGTCTCTGCAAGAGGGTTTTACTGGGACAGATGCATCTTACTGGGAATTTCGAATGCCACACTTATCTAGTATTGAGTGAAAGACATAATTCAGAAATCCTACCATTGGAACAGAACCATGGTCTTGTCCAGTTTACACACAGCAAGGCAATACTTATTTTATTGTAATTACTCCATGTAGTAATTTAAGAAAGAAAAAATCCTAATTTTGCATTTATTTCAAGTAGAAACATTCCCCAAAAGGCACAGGGCCCATTTGCATCTGTTTCTACACATGTCACTCAAGAAACTTTCCCTACACTCAAGGAGTTGCAATCTGTGGCACTCCCTTCAGGCTCTTGTACTTGTGGGAGGCCTTCTTCCATGCATCGATTTTCTTTTGTACAGCTTCCGTAGCAATGTTTTCTTCCCCTGGAATATGTTTTGAAGAAACTCCCCCAGACTTTTGATAAGCTCTCAGCCAAATTTTAAGAGCAAGACTGGAAATTCAAAATGATTTAATACCTCTTTCATGTTTATAAAACAAACCATTGTGTCCTTGTCCAAGAATATTTGAATGTGGGAAGTTAAGAAGAAGTTTAACTTGAAGAAAACTTCCCACGCAGTTAGTAATCCTAATCTGTTTACATCTAGGCTCAATATAAAGTCTGACTACGTATTACTTTAGAGTCAAGCCACTGTCCTGAAGACACCAAATAATATTATGCAGCATCCCACCAGAATAAAAGTAAAACTGTCACATCCCACGAAGGAAATCAGGGTCCTGAGTTCACCACAACAGAACTTCTAGAGCTCTCAACTTAACCAATTGCAAAGTAAAGGATTTTTTGTTGCAGGGGAAGACAGAGAACAAAAACTTGTCATTACTAGGCATGTTCTGAACACAAGGAGATGGGTACAATAAAGTTAAGGGTCTCAAAATGAACCTTCATTCAAAAATGCAATACTGTACTTATCTCACTCAACAAAAACCAAAATAAAACAAAAACAAAGCAAATGAAAAACCCAGCATCTGTTTAATTGAGCAAGATCTCAGATTTGGAGAAATGAGTCCACTGAGTCCACCAAGAATCTCAGAAGATCTGTTCTTGAGAAAGAGCCAAAGTATACATCCTGGAGGATTAAAGCTAAGTGAACAGCACATTAAATTTGATTTAAACATATCCTGAAAATTTAAGAAAGATACAAACACCAAGCTGTCTTTCAAGTAAAAAAAAAAAAAAATTGTTTTTCTTCACAATCTCTGAAAGGCAGCCAATGATCCCTTACAGACAAGAGTTCTACACACAGTGAAGATAACAGCAGTAAAGACTTACATAATCCTTGTGACTTTATTTATGAGCACTTCCATTAGTAGAAATTTTCATCTGGTTAACAAAGTATTTTTGTCAGTAAACTGACAAAAAATTTGTACCAACTAAGAACACAAACGTGGATTTCAAAATGGTCTTTATGAGCAAACTGACCAGAATTAGTCTTGGATGAAGTTTATAGCTCCAGAAAAGAAATGTGCCAGAATAAGTAGAAAGCTGGGGTTTGTTCAAACACATGATTCTCTTCATCAGCAGTTAGACCAATGTACAACAGCCAGTCAGTTTGTCAGGAGTACTCTTATTTGTCATGCTTGAAAAATAACTAACTTCATCCCTTGCCACATGGTCTTGAGTGATGGAAGTGGGAAGATGAAGCTTCAGAAAGAAAAACAGATGCCACTTACAAGCTTGAGAGATACCTAACTCAGTAATGATGTTCTGTCAATGTGTTATTGGAAAGTTAATTTACCACAGAGGCAAGAGAAAGTTCTCCTAAAAGCAGGAGTAATAATAATAATTATAAAAAGGATTTATGGAAATAAATTACTTGTTGTTTGGTTTTTTTAAAAAAAACAAGTAAAATAAAAACTATTTTTCAGTTTGAAATCACGGGACAATAATGCTGGAAATGTGAACTTTTTCCTGCTTTTTCCATTCATATAAGATTCCCTCCTCTCTCACAATTAGCTGTCCACTTATAAAGTACTTCAGTGTGGCATTATAGTTAATTTTGAGTATTCAGTGTTCCTACATAATTTTCTTGCTTTTGGTCACTAAAAATTTTTGAGAACTTAATTTTTTTTTAATCTAAAACTTCCAAGTTATTTCATTATACCAGAAAACACACCCTCTATAAACAAACAAACAATTGCCAAGGCTGCCTTCGCAGCTCTTTGATCAGAATAATTTGCATATTAGCAGCTAAATCCCCACCATCATCTCAACCAGTAGCATAAATAAGTTAGGACCCCGTTACTAACATATGCTAAAGCAAGCTGGAGTTAAGTGTGATTACATAACAAGGAACAGATAATGAGCATGACCAGAAGCATTTGTCCTTCGTTTAGGGCATCATGGTCTACTCCTAAAAACATTGCTCCTCAATAAATAATAGAGTGTGGCTTCATAGTACCCAGACTACCCAAGCACATTTCAGAGCAGACAACTTCAGTGCATAAGACTACTCAGAGTGGAAAAAAGCTCAGTATCCTTACCTAGTTTATACAGGTAAGAAACCAAACCAGAGAAAATTACTTGACTTCATCATGTTGACATGACAGCCTTGCAGCAAAGTGACCCCCAAATTCCCAAACCTAAACCTGCAGTTCCAAGAACACAACCACTCCACAAGAATTTATTACTGCCTCTCTTCCTAAGTGATGCTAGATGTACATACAAGCAAGACTTTACTCTGAAATGAATAATTTTTTTATTCACAAGAAACAAAAACTCCTAAATGGCAGAATTGCTCCCCTAATCATATTCACATTGTTTTTCTGGTAGTTTTCCCCATACTATTTGTGTCACTTTCTGTTTGAAAACATCATATACTGAGTCAAAAGTTCTAACTCCATTTGTCCCAATATACTGTGCTGAGCACCGCAGCATCTAAACACCTTTCATGAAAAAATGAACATGTGCCAAATACAACCACACTTTTTGAGAAAATGGAAGTAGTAAAGGGATAAGGAGTAGTTCAAGGATGCAGTCCCAGTATAGAAGGTCAAAATTGTTTCTCCCCTCCAAGATGACAGTCTTAATGCTCCTTACCTGCCTCCAAATGTGTTCATTAGCAGCTTTACACAGGATTTTAAAGGGGGATGGCCCTGTAGTCACAGATCCTTTCATTTGAAAGGAAAAAAAATTGTGAGAACATATTTACAGGAAATCACAAATCTAATATCAATGCCTCAGAATTTTCAACCATATCTTGTATGAAACCTATGTTTACCTCTGTGCATTATGACTAAACTCATCAACTTTTGGCACTCAAAAAACAAAAAGTGCAAGATTATACCCATTTAAGAAAATGGCACATTTGCATTCCTGGGGGGTCTCATGTTTTAAGCCAACAGGTTGCTTTAAATTTGAACTGCTGGTATCACTAAAATAATGTATCAACTTTAAAAAGAAGATCAATAGATGCAATAAAGTCATACTTAGCTCCAAACCATTGGGTGGTTTTCTTCTTCTAAACTAACAGAGTCATAGAAGTAAGCCTTCATCTTACTCTCTTCCCTCAAATTCTTGTCAATCCAAAAAAAAAAAAAAAAAAACCAAAAAAACCACACCAATAAACCAGTTCAAATTTAAAGGATAAAATTTCAAAATCGAATCATTGCCTTCAGTGGTTAACAATCTAATGCTTGGTTTACCTGAACTACAAAGAAACACAGGAACCCCAGGGAGCTCATTCAAATCAGCACAGTAATACCCTGGCAAGCATTTCTGTCCTCTTTCCCAGGACTGTTCCAGGAAGGGCAGATGAATTCACAAACTTTACCAGCTGCTGAACTTGCTTGTGCCTTAGAAAAAATACACTTCTTGCTCATAAACCACTGTAACCTGATCAACCACAGGGACTCAAATCCATCATACCAAACTCCTGAAAACAGGAACAACCAGCTAAAAACCTGTCCTTTAAAAATATTTTGCACTGTTCTAAGTGACCCTTAACGAACAATATTAGACAAAAAAATGTGACCATCTCAAAATATCTCGGAATAGTGTTTTGTTTGTGGGTGTAATTCTTAAAAGCAAAGAGATTTTTTGTTCAAATCCACTTACTAGCATGGGAAGACAACAGTGTGCATGCCATGTTCTCACTCTCTCAATCAGCAGACAAGACACTGGTAAATTTGACTCTTTTAGCCAAAAGTGCAAGAAATAAAAAAAGAAATTCCAGAAGTGGCCAAACACTGAATGTCTTCATCTGAAAATGGGAACTGTACTCCCAACATATCCTAAAGAAAAAAAAAAAGTTATTTTTGTGTCTGGACACAATTTGAGTCAACCTCGATCAGAATACTTGTAAACTCTGAAGTGCTGTGTGGACTTCACCCTGCATTGTACAGCCAAGGCTGCCTTTGTGGATGATGATACAGAGCACAGACAGCAAAGCAACCACTGCACTTGTCCATACAAAGTTACAGTTTTAACTCCAGATTCAGGAAACACACAAAACATATTTGTGATTATGCATGAGACAGGCTACTAATTCAATTTATACATTTTATTAATTTAGCTCATCTCTCCTGCCAAGAATGCAATCACCTTCCAGAAGATGGATGTCAACCAGGTAAGCCAAAAGCCATTTATCAGCTTTTAGCTAAGAAATATTTGAAGAGCTTATAAAAAGGCAAGTATTAAAATGCAGATTGGAACAAGCATGAATGGCTTGATTATTACATGGAGTCCTGGAGTGGAAAGAGGGGAGCACATCCGGTTTTGTGGTTAGGAAAAGCTGGCAATCTGAATCCGACCCCCACCCTTTTTTGTGAGATCTCTGCATAATAAATTTGACATTTCCAAAGAAAGCTTCCATTCTCCTCCAGAAATCCTGCGCAAAGGAGTAAAGAAAAGTGGGTCCTCCACACCATTTTTTTTCAGTCATCCATCCACAGGATTTCCAAAAATAATACCTACCCAGATGTTGAATCAGACTTTCAGTTTATTTGCAGGCAGCAGAATCAGTAGATTTCAAATTAGCTTCAGATGCTGTGAGTGAGGAAACATCACTTCCCTCCAAATTCAACATCTAAAAGTTTTTTGCATTTTTATGCTTATATAAAAAAAAGTTATAGGCCAGGAATTAATATATGAGCTCTAAATCAATGCCTCTTTCAAGATCAGAACTTGTGGACTCAAAGAAATCCTTAAACTTCGTCAGACCTGGGTGCTAATGGTACCCAAATATTCCACCTCAGCCACCTGCACTTCTTATTTTACTGAAAAAAAACCCACAAACAAAACTGTAGAAGCTACACCTGGTAATAAAAATGGCAGACCATCTCAGATACAATAACTAACAATATATCTGTAGTTTTAAGTCCGTTTTTTCTTAGTTCAGTATTGAGAATTATTCTTGACCCCTTCCAATCACATATTTTTCATTTAATTAACAAATTTAACCTCAAAATAGGGCAAAAAGGTGGAGCCTGTATCTCTAATGCTTGATCACTATATTCAAACTTGGATGAAGCGGGAGGGGAACATCAAAATTCCCCTCAAAACAATAACAAGCCTTTCCACCAAGTAGGTATGCCATGCTCCTGCCACATGGGAAAGGTTTGCCTCAGGAAAGTACACTTTGTGGTACAAACATCTGCTATTTCTTCTTAGTCAAAGCACATCCAGAGCATGCAAAAGTACAATTGCAGCATATTCTCAAATATTTGGATGCTTCTATTAGAAGAACAGTTTATGTCTGGGAAATGAGGATTTAAAATAAACATGGAGCCAAATCCGAAAGCCTTTAACCTGGGCAAACTTCCATTCACCAAAGTACAACAAAAAGTCAAATTCTTCTCTTTTTGTTAGGTTTATACAGATTTTAATGGATTTAACCATATTTCTTGAATTCAGATCAAGTTAAGACCCTCTTCTAGTGAATATGGAGAAAGTACAAAACTCTAGCCCAGGATTATTTCAATATGAAGCATCAGGTCTGCTAAGATTATAGCGCCAAAACAAGGAAAATAATACACTTAAATAGCACCACAATCCGGCCGTTATTTCAGTGATCTTGAACTAACCTCTTTGTCCCTAATATTAATCCTCTCAAGAACAACAAAAAGATAATGCTCTGGAATTCCAAGAGAGACAACATACTTTTTTAAAATGCCCTAAGTGTTGGTCTTGACATGTTTCATATGATCCATTTGTCTATAAACCCTCAAAATCACCCACGTTAAAATCCTCATCACCAGAAAGCAGCAACTTTTCTGGTTCCATTTGTACTCTTTTGGATACAGAAGAGAAGTGTACACTTCTCTCCTCCATGCTCAAGGCAGACTCTGCTCTCAGGTATGGGGGGCATGAAACACCTCACCAAAAACACCATCATGTAAACTCAGCTACATGTAAATATGCACTGGCAAGAAGAGGTAATTTTACAGTCTGCATCCATATGGCTGAAGGAATAACCAAGCAAACCAGAGTTTGTACTACTGAGATATCCCATGGGACTTTGAAGATGCACATGACTACTTTACAAAGAAACTAAAGCAAAAATGTTGGGGTTTTTGTTTGGTTGTTTTTTGGTTTTTGGGGGTTTTTTTGTAGGGGGGAGAGTCATGTACAGAAGCAGAGGATCAAGGTTATAATAAGCAGAAATCAATTCTGAATGCTGCACTTTAGCTATTCCTGGAACCTTCTTTCCCCCCCCCACCCCCCACCATTTTTTCCTGAAACACAACCAGCAGCAGCACCAAAGAAGCAAAATCCAAAGAATATCCTCCTAATAAAAATAATACAGTGATGCTTACACACACCCCAGATTAATCAGCCATCCTTTTTGTCATGGTTTAACCCCAGCAGTTACTAAGCACCACGCAGATGTTCAGTCACCCCCCACTTCACCCCACCCTGGTGAGATAGGGAGAAGAATTGGAAGAAAAGGTGAAACCAAGGGATTGGGATTAGTGTAGTTTAATAACTGAAACAAAGTAAAATATAGTAGTAATAATAAAATATATATATAAAATACTGGAAAGAAAGGAAAATACAGTAGCAGTGCTAATAATACTAGGAAAAAGAGAGAAAGGAATAAAACCCAAGAAGTGCAAGTGATGCACAATACAATTGCTCACTACCCAATGCCCAATGCCCATCCCATCCCCAAGCAGTCACTGGTGGCTCCCTGCCAACTGTCCCCAGTTTATAGACTGAACATGACATTCTATGGCATGGAATATCCCTCTGGCTGCTTCAGGACACCTGTCCTGCCCACATTTCCCTCCAGCTTCTTGTGCACCTTGTCACTGGCAGAGCATGAGACACTGAAGACACCTGGGCTTAGAGTAAGCACTACAACCAAAACATCGGTTTGTTAGCAACATTGCTCTCACACTAAATCCAAAACACAGCACTGGGCCAGATACTAAGGAGAAAACTAACTCTGTCCCAGCTGGAACCAGGACACCCAAACATCAGTGTATTTCAAATAGTCTGACAATACGCCTGGATGTCTCATGTAAATAGCAATTAGGCTGAATCAATAACTAAGAGTAGCTGGAATTATAAAATATTTCAAGCATATCTAATCCCTAAGGTATAGGGATATCAGTTATCTCAATATCTGGAGATCAAAATCATCCCTTAGCATGTTACAAGTGAAGTTTATTCTTCCAACTCTACCTTGTGGTAACAAGCATGTTGGTTTCCTTCCCACACCTTGCAAAAATTCTAATCCTTGCAACAAAATTACACATTAACATTGCAAATTTTGGGTGGCAAATAAGTCATCTGTATTGCTAATTGTCTTGTTCTACCTTATTTTTAAAGAAGCTACTGTAGTTCCAAGGCAGTCGTAGTTATTATTCCCCTCAATTTGTTCTCCAGAAAAATACTGAGCACTGGTTTGCTCTTCACAGAATTACTAAGTGTCATGATCTCACTTTTATAAGCATTTCAAAATAAAAAAAAAAAACACCCTCACAAGAATTCTTCTGAAATATTTATACTGTTTATTCAACAGTACTACATAATAAACTTGTGACATTGTCTTTGTAATCTTTTTCCATCGCTTTATTTACATTTAAATCATGTTTTATGCAAGTTGGCATTCAGTTAAAGAGACTCCAATAGCCCTGTGTATATATCTCTTGTGCCATTGAGTATGGATATAGCCACATAGTTTTGGACTGCAAAAATAGTAACAAAACACTGGAGGTAGTTCACAGAGCATATTACTGGTGAGAGAAGTTAACTGTCTCTGTCAAGATGAAGAGAGATTAATTGTTTCACTAAGTCAAAGCGGAAGATTCTATAAAAAGACATCTGAAGGGCAGAGCACACCACGAAGGAAGAGGGAGTGCATTACATACTGGATTAGAGAGAACTGGCCTCATCTGAATTGAAGAAATAGGTTGGTTTTTTTTCCTCTTCATTCAGTAACCCCACACCCAAAACCAATACAAGGTGCGCTACTGATGGACTGAGCACTGTTCAGGAACCTAGGAATTTCATTTGAGCAGATTACTAGAAATTCTGTGGCACTGTGTGACTTCCCATTTTGTATAAAATCCTATAGGAATGTGAAAAAGAAGGTTTACTGTCAAGCAAAATCAATTGCTATAGAAAGCTTCACTAAATCAAGCTTTGGAGCACAACTTGGGCACCAGATTTAACCATAGCACCCAAATCAGTGTTGACTGATGGGGACTGAGAAACTAAAGCGAGTAGAGAACCCCTCTATCCTTTACCCAGAGTAGTCTGCAAAACACAGTTGCTGAACTCACATTAGTGGTGACTGGTTAACTGAAAAGCAGATTTATTTTCCAGTTCTTCAATAGAAGTACAAAGAAATTACTGTCACTTTGTAGAAGTAGTATCTGCTTTAACTAGTAGACACCTCCCCAAAAAGAAGAACTAGCTAAGCTGAGGAGAAAAACTTCATATTTACTATGGTGATCTTACAGGTCTTCTCTGACTTCTGATTCTGTGGTTAACTAAAAAAGCAAAGACATAGCAAGTTACCCTAATTCATAGTGAGGAATGTAAATTGTCACACAATGACAGATAGTTTAGTCCCTGCAGGGTGTGAAAACTCAGTGGCAAAATACCAAATAGCATGAAGACATATTAAGCAATCAGCTCTTATTTCTTCTAGTTAGGTCTCAAAATAAAACAAAGACAGGAAGGAAAGAAAAAGGCAAACAAGAAAATCTAACTCAATGCAAAATATTTAAATTTATTTTAGAAACAAGGAATGGCTATTATTGCCTTATGATCTAGTGATACTCTCCTAAAGGAAAACATCACCTCCTCGCTCTGCCTTGCATGAAAAGAGCAATCCTGCTTCCTGACAGGCTGCAAATTTCAACTACTCTTGAGAATACATATTTAAAAAACAACCAAAAAAAGTTTATTTAATTCGAATTCTAGGTTAGAATTCGAATTAAATCTTCAAAGTGAGCACAAGGACATTGAAACCTCTGAAATCCTGAATTTCTGTTAAGCAATTAAAAAGATACAGCAAATCACAAGTTCTAATGCCTAAACATCCCTGTGCACAGAGACACAGTTCTCAGACACAGCTTCTGCTTGGGCTCATCTCTAATTTGTATGATTAGTGCAGTGAATATATGCATCAATACTCATCTGGGATTTGTTTTACTGGATAGAAACATGCTGCTCACAGAAACACTAACAAGGAGTTTGTCTTTAGATCAATATCTGGATCCATCTGTGGACATTAAAATAAATCAGAATCTGTATCTGCCTATTAGAATTTAATATCAAATTCTGTCTTTGACAGAAGCAGCATTAAAATCTACGATTAATATCATAGAAAAAGCTCCAGAGCTCTTCTAATGAAAATACAAGTCCTAAGTACACTGTCAGATGCATGCCTCCAGATTAGTCTCCTTTACTATGATTATTCTTTTACACTGTTTCCCGCATTTTCTACTTCCTCTTATCTCTATGAAGTTTTTCTTCATTAATACTTTTTAAACTAGTGAATGCAAGGTCTTCAGCCAGTTTCACCTGCAAAATCTAATGGAAGCACCCACTGTGAATTTGACAATTTCTCTTACAGGCAGCTTTTCAGCTTAACCTTCTCATTCATCAGTTTCACAGCATCCTCTGCTATCACAGCTCTTATTTCTTTCTATACATCAGTGTAAATCCAAATCACAGATATGATAACTGAATTCAAGTTTTGGCAATATTTGAGAAAAACAAAACCAAAACCAACCAAACAAGAAAAAACACCTACCCTCCTCTAATGCATATCTCTAATGATTTCAGCTACTTCATGCACAAACATTCTCGCTTTTTGCTTGTAACCTTCTCCACTACTCTTTTTCCACACAAAAGGGTAGTAATGACCAACCTGTGGCTTTATTAGCTCACACATCTCCTGAGGAATCCAAGGACAGCTCCAGGGCTGGAGCTACATAAGAAGACAGAGGAAAAAATAATGAGCCTGCAGAAGCTCAGTGACCTTGGGACATGGGCACAATGCCACCCTGGTTGCTTCCTGTCACTGGGAGGCCACTGACACCTTCCATAAAAACACTAGTCCATGCTGGCTCTTTTCCATTAACTATTCAAGAAATGGGCTTTATTGGCTTTCAGCTAAATGAAAATTCCAGTAGCAAGTCACATGTCAACTGCCCAATAACAAGAAAGCAATAAATTATAAAATTTTGTACAGAGACAACACATCTAATCATTTTCTACAGAAAAGCAGGAATTTTTTTAAAGGTATTTTTAACAGAAAAACACAAGGGAGTTTTGTTCATGTCTTGGAAGTTGAAAACAATTTAACTTAAGTCCTCAAATAAAATCCTTCTAATCTCCATCATTCTAACACTCAAAACAAATATATCCAACGGATCAATAAATTATCACAGATTTCCTTCACTTATGTAAATTACAATCATTTATATACAATCCAAACCTCAAATTCATTCCAGACTTCATACTCCTTTACAGCAGAATCATTAAATCATCCACCATCTTCACATATGGTTAAAAAAAGTAAAGACTCATTCTTAACAGCTTCATAGATATCTTGTTACTGCATTAATTCATTTTTAAGTTGTTCTGAAATGCCGAATCTTCTTCTGGAATTTTAAAAAAAAAAAAAAGAAAACTTTTTTCTCTCTTTGTCCAAAGTCCAACATGGCTAAAAGAAAAACTTGTACAGACTTACTGTCCAGAATAATATTGTGAAAATCATTATTAGCATATTACAAAAATGAAATACTACTCATTATGTGTCATGTGTTTATTTACAAGATTTCTAATTTGTTTCACAAACAGCTTAAAAGGATGACCATAAGCAAGACAGGAAATACCAAGAATGTCAACCATCATCCACAAGCAAGCTAATGTGAAACAGAATTTGTAAGAATACAGAAAACAGTACAAATTAATCTAATTAAATCCTGTAGCACCAAAATTTAGCCGTATTTGGAAGTGAAAGCAAGTTAAGACTCTGAGAAAGAATATAAAGATCTGAAACCTATTTCCATATCACATCCATCTCAACAGGAAACTTTCCAGGACTATCCTGTCTCCTAAAACACATCAACACACAGGTGATATGATAATATGATAATAAGACATATTTTGACTGAGAGAAGTTAAGAAAACCTTCTTAATATTGATATTATCACTTAACATTGATGATAATTTACTTGCCTTTATCTCTAAAACAGGCATGCATAGTAATTTATTTCACACAATGATCAGTACAGCTGAGACAAAGTATTAGAAACTATTTTTGAGTGAGAGTTGCAGTGAAACAGACAACTGCTTCTACTACATCTTGCCAAACATAAGCTAGGTAACTGAAAGATATTAGGAGACATGAATCCAACCAAGTTTTTCTTCCTACTTTCCCAACTATTTCTCCATTCCAGACCTCACTGATTTCTCCTGCAAGAACTCAGTCTGAGTTTTTAGCTGCAAGAAGGTCTAGCGAACTTTTAAACAAAGAATATTAGAAAAAAAGGACAAAATTATTTATTGTCTCTGCTCACCAGTATGAACAGGCCATCCAGAAAATCTCTAGCTAGTTTTGCTATCACATTGTACAAGTACCTGCAATTTTTTGGACCTACGCTGGACCTCTTCATGAATTTCCAATGCTCTTTGTCACCAAACCCACAGACAAGAGTGGGACCCTGCTTAATTATTATGTGCCAGACAGACACTTTTCTTGCTCTTCAACCAGAGCTCAGAAAAAGAGGAGAAATAAAATCTTCACCACAGTGTGTGTGGGTGAGATAAGAAATAGCCAAGCATCCATGTGTTCTTTTCTGACAAATGTAAATTTGTGGGCATTCAGAAAATGCTCATTGGAAACATCTGTCCCAATGGTATATCCATCTGCAAATATTTATATTGTACTTTTATGACATTTGTGCTTGCATACAGAAGGTCTGAAAACAGGCTGAAACACTAACAATTAATACGCAAGCCAAAAGAATTTAGGGGATGTATTTCATTCTAATTCTTCATCATAAAATACTTCTCACATGAGTTAAGAATAACTTCTGTTAACCTGGATGACCTTACTGCAGTATTTTACAAAAAACAAAGATACACTTCTGAACTATACAAGACTCCAATCACTGCCTTCTCACTTGGCACATTCAATGTAAAACCTAAACCAATCCTGCTCTTCAAATAATGTCCTTCTCCCTCCTTCTTCATGCTCTCCCCTACCGAGACACAAACCTTTTCTAGTCCAGCTGTACTGATGCCTGTCACCTCCAGGCACTCTGGAAAGGAAACAAGCTAGGAGGCCATGAGAAGGCCAGATGGCTACAGCTCTGGCAAGCATTAAGGCCATTATCTGTGGGAAAGTTACACTAGATCCATCACCTCATGTCTCACTAGGACTGCTATCCCTGCCATTACACCTCTTTCTCTTGTAAAGAAGAAGGCATGTGGATGAAGACTGAATGGTAACTGGCAGAAAAGCACCTTTAAGAAAAGAGCATCATGACTGCATTATTTGTATAAACCTTTCTGTACCCAAGTCTCCTCAATTAAACATAAGGTGTAGAAGATCTAGTAGGTTTTATTGAGCTCAGGAAATTTGGGAATTTCCTGAAAATGGTAATGTCCTATGGATATGACCAGCTTGAAAGATACAAGGTAAAAAGGCCTTCCAACATTCTTCCTGCTCAGGAGTATTGTTAAGAACACTGTCTCCAGTAGAAGAGATTTTTTTTTTTTCTACAGTATTTTGGACTTAAACGAGCATCTATGGCCTGAGAGCCAACAGCCACAGCTAGGACTACTTTAAAATTTCAGAGAGCTAGAAAAGACAACAGTAAATACCCTCAAAAAAAGTAATCTCTAGAGTCTTCCTTTATATATATAGAACAGGAAGCTTGCAAGCTTCCCTGAAACTGAGTTTTGCTTGCAACACTCTCCCTCACCATCCTGTCCCTGCCTTCCCTGGATGCTGCAGCTGCTTATGCTCTTCTTTTGCACCAACCAAGAAAACCTGCTAATTTTATCTAGTGAGGCAGAATATCCCTGTAGCCCTTACTGAGACACAAGGAAAGGTAAAATAAAAAAATCTGAATTTCCCTAACAGGATACATGAGAAGCATTAGTTTCAGTCAGGCAGTGGTAAGGTACCACAGCTCTCCAGCCCCAAAATCTAAGCTCCTTAACCAGTACCAACTCTTAAGTGGGTGCACATGCTGCAAATGGCCTTCAGTATCTGTGCAGCTCATTTGTGGCTTCCAATATTTCAAATATCACATTCAGAGTTAGAAGCTCACCATCAAAAGGGTTCAAATATTACTTTGCGTTAGCATTTTTTAATGAATATTTAAATAAACTCTGAGAAACCAGATTTGAATATGTAATATAACAGAAACCTAGAACTCTAATGAAAACAAGCCATTATTACCAATAAATTATACTCTGGGTTATGTCAGATGGATGAAAGATAAACATCTAGATACAAGCATTAATCATATTTTTCTTAATCTGTAACTTGAGTTAAAAATAAAAGGCTCACTATTACGACTCAAAATCTTCAGCTGCACTAATACAGCCAAATATTAAAATGAATATGATGCAAAATAGATTTTGAAAAGGATATTAAAAGAATCAGAACTACATTTCAAAACTCGTTTGATTTCCCATGTTGACTCTTCAAAAGGCTTGCAAATGCCAACATGTAAGTCTTTCTGTGTCCAAAATCTACCTTTTTAACATTAGTCATTAACAAAATTCATTGTGGTGTTTTACTTTGGTGGATACTTTTAAAAAGGTATTTAATATTTTTCACATAAAATACTGTAACAGATATTCACTGTCAGCCACCTCTAGGACAGCTGGTTTTTACAATAAATGTTATTTCAATATCAAAGTCTCTTTCTGGTGACTGTGAATGACTGTGAATATGAATATATTCTGATTAATTCTACAGATCTGCATGAAGTGGAAGGATTTGTAAAAGCTCTACAGTATTATGTTCGTGTCTCCAATGAAGAGAAGCTCTAAATAAGTATAACATTTATAGAATGTTTGACTACTGTGACATCAGTAATTACTGATATACACAGGAGACTTACCGGTAGACAATGTAATAAATAAAAAGTAACACAAGAAATAATTAATCTTCAACCTTCCTAAATGTCATCAATATATAATTCAATGAATAAAAGTCCTGTTTCGGATTTGCATACTTCTGTAAACATGGCATGGACAGCTTCTGTTCAGAAATGCCAAGATAGTTTTCCTCAGTTTTCTAAATGCCTTAACACAAAAAAGCATTCTAATAAGGATTTATTCCAGTTGGTACTTAAGACTAAAGATGAAAGCACCTTACTTCCACCTGCTCGCAAAACTATGTTTATAGTTTAATATTACAGATTATTTGCATGCTAAGTATTGGAAATGCGTTGCCTCTCCTAGTTAAACAGGTGGTACCCAATTCCTAGAGTTATGTTTTATCCAAAACTATTTTTCATGTTCTTTTTGATAGCTTAAGCCTGGAATTAATTCAGTTAGACAAAATAACTGCATTTTTTAGTCAATATTTCATGACCTTACCTACCTCCCTTGAAGCAATAATCTGCCCAAAGACACAGAATAATGAATCATTCATAACTAACTGCAATATGAAAAAGTAGAAGAGCTTCCTTTAGAAGAAATTAAACCTGATCCTCTAACTGCCTTGCACTGAAAAGATTTAATGTCAAGTGAAAGTTGTACAGAAGAATTAATTTGGGGATTCAATGAAGATCTAAAAGGGAGGGAGAAGAGGGAAATGAACAATTTTGCTTTGCAAAGTTCACCTCTAAGCTCGAATCTTATGGACAGACCATAAAGCCTCTTCTGACTGCACTGTACTGATGCCAGGGACTTAGGAATTACTGCAGGTGCCTGGCAAAGGCCCTCCCCCTCACTTCAACACCCTCTTGCTGCCTGAAGACAGGATGGTGAGCCATTTTGGGAAGAAGGAGCCCATGAACAGCAAGATGAAAGAGAGAAGGTCCATGAGGAGGGGAAGAGCCTTTGCTATCAAATTATCACTGTCTATTAGGACTGTATTATTGATATACTGTAAGACAGCTGAAGCCCAGGCCATTGTCTTGCTCTGTAATGCAGCAAACACATCATTTCAGTCACAACAAGTGGAGCCTGCTTGTAATTAAACTAACATCTGTTGATACTTAATCCACTTACTCAACTTCTAATACATGCAAGCTTTTTGCATTAATCTCTTATCCATAAGGATGTTCTTTGACCTGTGCTTTGGCATTAGGAAAGTCAACGCTGACTAATCTTAACTATAACCTTAGACCCCTGTGCTCTGGAAATTGATTTTTGCCCTGGGATTCTCATTTTCCAGTTTAACAAATGATACAAAACTAGAAGTTCACCTCACTTGTTAAGATTCATTTGTTGTCCCATTTCTAATAGAAATATTGCATGCATCATTTAGTCTTCACAAGCCACATTTCCTGACTTCCAGGGCTCATAAAAAGCTAGGAAATTCAAATTGATAAAGATTTATATATTGGGTTTGTACTCTGTTGCACATTAGCACATTTTTGCAAATAGGGTGAGTGGAAAGAGACAAGAAACTTCCTGTGTGGATTTTCACAAATTTTATATTCATTTCTGATAATAGGAGTTCTCTCCTTAGCATCTTCCTACAATACAAGTTTGCCAGAGGGCCTTTGCCAGTATGTTTAAGGGCTAAACTTGTTTCTACTTTGGATTTTTGGGACTTTTTTGGTAGGGTGGTTAGAAGCTAGGTAAAATGAGAAAAGACAATCACAACAATTTAGGCAATCAGCCTGTGATGCACAAATCCTCTTAAAGAACAGAATCCACCACAACAAGAATTGTCAAAGTACTAAGTCAGAATCAATAAATATTTTTGTAAAGTAAGTAAAAGATTTCTGAAAAGCTAGGACAGTAGCAAAAGTCGTAGTTCAAAGGACATTATTCTCAGTATCCTCAACCTATTCCTGAAATGCAGTAAACAGAACATAACAGTCCACTGTAATTGCTAATAGGATTATATACATCACCAACTATGAAAAACATACTTTGCAAATAAAGGAAGGCTAAAAAACAGCATTAGGCAATTAAATTGGAGGAGCTTAGCATGCTCCACTTTTACGCTTTAAAGGAAAGTGAAAATTTCATTGCTGTTCTTTCTACCCTTTCTTTTTAATCGCCTTCATTGCATCATGCAGTATAAGGATTACGTCACAGGCCCACAGGGAACTATGTAAACAGGTGGGAAGTAGGTTGGAAAAGTCACTAGATTACCTGCACCTGCAACTTATGCTCTGAAAATAGAGAGACTGCAATTCAGCTTTGTGCTACAGCCTCCTCCATACCCACCTCCAAGTACTCTGGTAATGTATCCACTGAATGCTCATTCTGCATCTCCAAGCAGAGAGCTGAAAATAATGGGAAATTTTCTCTAACATTGGAAAAATATGTTTAAGGGTTCCACATGAATATCAAGTTTATATGGCCTTAAAATACACATAGTAAAAAAAAAAAAAAGAGATTTAAATAATTAAGAAGAATCATTAGTCTTGATGCAAATATCCATGGAAAATTGGGCCCAAACTAACATAAATTCTAGTTAAGGATGTCTGCATTCAGGAGGTTTCAATTAAAGGAAGAGGAATTTAGTAAGCCTTATTTAATGACAGTTCTGCTCTGTAAATATGATAGAACAGACCAACTCTTGCTTAAGAATTCAAAGTGTTAAAAAATAATTCCGGGGGTTTAACATTTTCTTTCAAAGGTATCTCCACTCTCCTTTCTTCTGTTTTCTTTCTTCTGTGAAAATAGTATATAAAAATTACATTATTGTCATAAAGACTCACTTTCTTCACGGGTACCAAACCTCAGATAAACAAACAGACTAGACAGAAATAACACGGAAAATATGGAAGAAGAAAAAAAAAATCCTTTCTATTTATTCATTTTCCACCAAAGAAAACAAGTAAAAGAAAAATATCATCAATACCGTAAATTCTTAAGAAAAAGATACTTTAGAATAATTAACATTATATATTAGCATCTCTTCTACTTTAATTCTCCTCACCGAAGCAAAATGGATGGAGCCTTCCTCCCTCCAGTGAGATACCTTTGCATCATCTATATGCACACAGGGGAACTCAGAAAGCTATTGGACTCTTCAAGTCATTTTCTTTTTCTGCTCCTGAGTGATAATCAATAAACTGAAGCTAATGCCAAACAGAATCAAGGTTTGGTGGTCAGCTATTACCTCTGGCTGTTGAGGCCTGGACATGCTATGAAAAGGCCCACCATGCCCACCCAAGCAGACTGAAGCAGAGAGCAGATATTTTCGCTTGTTCTCTCCAGAAAACCTTGTGGTTGACTTTGAAGCAGACAGACAATCTCCAGGGAGAAACAGCTAAGAATACAGGACCCCCTCAGTCCTTCATTGCATCAGGGAAACCCTGCCTGTGCTGCACAAAGAGAAATAATTAGGCTAGAAGATGACTTTTTCTCATCCAGTTCTTTAATTGTTAATGTGGCTAGAAAGGCTTTCTTTTCAGGTGGTTTTCTAATGTGATTCATTCATGCCATCTGTCAGCACCTTCTATTACTTTTAAATGGCAGGACAAGCTCTCAGCACATCAAGGTGCACAATGTTAGTGCCACCTTTGTTTTGGTTACCCCTGGAGGAAATGAGAGCATGCCAGCCACACAATTCAGCAGGTTAGCAGTGACAGCAAGTAAATTGCTTGCAATAATGTAATGCACATCTGACAGCCCTGCTTGGTGATGCTTTGCTGGTTTTCAGCCATTCTGCAGCAATATATTTCACTGGTATTTTTATTGGCAGCATGATAATTTAAGTCTGGTGAAAAGCTCCTCTGGCCAAAAAGGGGAGACAAGGCTGAATTAGCTCAATCATTAACTACATAAATGTTAAGAAAAAAAACCAAAACTCCATTGGGCACAAAAGACCCAAAAAAAAAAAAAAAAAGGCACTATAAAATCATGTACAGGGAGGCTGGGGGAAATTTAAGGACATGTTTAACCTGTTTAAACCAGAAGTCTATCCTTGATACTGGGGGGATTCATGAATGAAGTTCATTTAGTAGGAAAAGCTTCTAATCAGCTCATCAATCAGTAAAGGCAGCATAAGAAGAGAAGAGCAAGTACATAGGGTAAAAAATAATTGTCATCCTTTTGTGGTTTCTATTCAAAAATCTTACAGGCAGCTTCTAAGGCAAGAAAAACAGACATGGAAAGGTATGAAACTCAGGTTTACCAAAACCAGACCCACATAATAAGGTTCTTAACCAGTCTAGACAATTGCAGTAAGTCTTTGTTTCTATTTCAGCTTTACTGAAGTCACTGATATTTTACATGGGAAACAAATTAAAACAAGGATTAAAATTATAAAATGGAAGTGGCTACAGAAGTGATCTGAGTAATGCTGGAAATACTTTCCAGCTGCAGAAAGGTCACCAGCAGAGTTCCTCAAGGACAGCTCTTGGCATGGGCCTTACTGTTTTTTTAGTTGACTTGGCAATTAAAATATGAGTGATAATGAAGCTTGCTAATAACACAGATCAGGGAGCTACACTGAATACGAAGAAAAATCAGTCTCCCAGAACTGCATGACCCCGAGGACTGAAAGAACAGGAATGCTATTACAATTAGTAACACCAAAATACGCTTAGTAACACCATGAAAGAAGGAGTCCAACAAAACAAGCTGCTGAAAACATGGTTGAGTGACTATAAATAACAGTGTTTGCTCTATTAGCAGATCAAATAAAACTGGTATGACATTGCTATACTGGAAGAGAGTGTGTAATAAAAGGCAACTTCACTGGCGGAGGAATTATATCAATCACTGGTAAAATCTCATCTAGACAGGAGTGTACAAGTTTCAGTTACCCTCCTTCAATCCAAAGTAAGGCAGATAATTAGTAGAAGACCTAGAGTTCAAATTTTTTAGTCAAACAAAAGACAGAGAAAATACCAGGTGTCTGTAAACATGTAAGAGGCAGGAGAGTAAAGCCAAGGGTGAATAGGGAATAAAAGCTATTTATGCTAAAGAAGCAGGTTTTTTGCACCGCAGTAAAAAGGAACAGGTTGGCTATGAAGGAATTTTTATTGGGAATTAACAGGGTTTTACCCTTGGTCGAGTGATGGAAGGCCTGGAAAAACATTCTCAAGAAACTCAAGAGAAGGGCAAACCAAAGTTTGATTTCAAAGTGGAGTTTGGTGTATTTGTGCAGAGACAATATACTGCCTCAGTGAGCAAGCAGAACGCAGCTATGAAACAGAAGGTCTCTAAAGAGACCAGCTTTATGCCTGATCTAATTTATTCAGGCATACCTGAGAGTGGACAAAGGTGGGCTGTCACTAACTACACGTTCAGTGCAGCACTGATGTGTAAGTTCACATTGACAACAGATGACAGACTTCAGGGAACACATGTAGAGTAGCTAAAGAGGAGAACAGGAGTTTGTTGGGGTCTTTTGGGGGGTTTTTGCATTTTTTGGCAATAAGATGGGCTGATGTTTTACCACAGAAAAGTCTCTCTCTAAGTGTAGCAGGCTATGATGGCTCTGTTTATAGTACCTTTGTTTGCAGTAGTTCCTGGCACTTCATACATTTTTCATAGCTGTTTCTTGTTAATATACACTGTATTCCTTGGAGTGCCAACAAAAAGGGCACTCAGTTGTTACCAGCTTTCTGTAACTATATAAAACAAGTAGCGACAACAGCAGTTTCTGACAGTCCTACAGGTCTACAATTTATTCGTGGTGAAAGAAACATGACAACTTAACTGCATCACCGAAGAACAGATGGAAATACAACTTTCAGCCTAGTCACTGAGCCACTGATAACCACAAAAGTTTACAAAACCAGATTTCCTTACTTGTGCACACAAACAGTTCTGTGCATATCCTTTAACACGTTAACACCATGTTTCTGCGAGCAAAATCAGGTATTATACACAAGCAAATGCTGATATGCATACATGATTATTGTTTTGCATATAAAAAACTGGTATTTTCAGAAGCAAGAATCAAAAAGACTGATACAGCAGTGCAGGAGGCATCCTGGCCCTGCAGACAGTTTATTACGAGGCAGTCTTAGCAAGCAAATCTGAGGATGCATTATGCCATTTACATAAATCCTTCTCTATCAAAGCTTTGTTCCTTCTTCCTGCCAAATCAATAAATGGTCTCTGCTCCACTTAGCGACTCCTCTCGTGCACTCACTTTCATGTTCTCTCTCTCAACTTCATTATAAATGCACCTTTTTTCTCCACATACATCTGGCCCCAGACTATACTCTTTTCACGTCATCACAGAAGGGCAAAATTCTTCCTTCCTTTCACAGGCAGCAGCCTTCTCCACCAAAAAAATAGTGCAACAGCCAGCAAGTCTATTGTCAGTTATCCTGGATTGACTCAGATTGCATCAGATACACGATTCAGTACTTTCTAAAATTTAAGGCAATTCTTTTTTCACTGCTGGGCTGTTTGGCTCAGACATAAATTCAGTTTGAGGTTCTGCATATACCAAATCAAAGCACCATGTTTACAAAAAGCCATTCTAATCAGCCCACGCTAGCATTCAAACCTCTTAGATGAGTACAGCTACAAAGAAAAAAAATTTTAAAAAAACAAAACCAAAACAAAACAAACAAAAAAAACCCCACAAACAAAAAAACCCAACCAAACAAAAAAACCCCAACAATTTCTAGCAAAGAGTCAACTTCCCAGTGGGGAAAGGCTAAGGAGTCCCAAGAGTATTACAGCCATAGCTGCAACAGTTTATCTCATTTCAGTATTTCTCAGTTGCCCAGATAAACATGTTCCATATTTCAAAAACAGACTCAGAGCAAGTAAGTGTTTAAAAATTCTTCAGGTTTTCTCCTTTTCTGAGATCACTGAAACAAGTCCACCTTTAAGTTTTGCCTTAAAAATGTTCATATTTAAAAAGAAAAAACTAAAACAAAAAACTAGAAGTAAGAAGGCAAAGTTAAGTTGCTACTTTGAAATATTACTAAAGAGTCCTTATAATACAACATACAGACTGTAAGGGAAACAGAAGACCCCAGAATCAAGAAAGTCTTCTTCCTCTGAATAAAAATAAAGGTAAATATCAATATATTATTTTCCAAATTTAAAAAAATTCTTTAAAAAATAGTTTCAGGCATGTACAGCATTTCATTAAGTATAAATTAATCCAGTGATATAATATGAAACACAGAACACACACACTTCTGTGAATCCTTTAGATTTGTGTATGACAACACCACTTAATTATTTTTACATGTCCTGAAAGAAGAAACTTAAAGACCTAATTGCTGCACTAGTACAATAAGGTCACAACCCAGTGAGACATGAAATGACTAAAAAAATATTCCCAAGAAAAATCAAATTTCCTGAAAACTACAAGAATGCAGTTAATTTACAAAAAGTATCTCTGTGTGGTTATGACATTGTTTCTCCTTTTAAAGTTGTTACAAAGCATAAGAAAGACCCTATTTCTCTTAAAGTAAAAAATAAAACACAGTTCAGAAACGTAAGACTCAAATGAGCAGATTCTTCCTGGGTAAATGAACTACCAAACACCATTACTGGCTGACGGGGGCTGACTGACCATGGTTTTAATGAACCAGAGAGCCGCTGACTCATAAAATGAGAATGTATTTTACACTGGCTGAGTGCCTAATTCGGAGCTCGCTGCATCCTTGGGTTCAGTGCGAAATACAGTTAAAATGGAAGGATGGGACACCACCACTGCCCTGTGAGGCAAACCATGCTACCTCAACAGCAGCCATGCACAAGCGGTGACAGAGGAAGCGGAAGGTGGTGGAGCCACCAGGATCCCTTTGCTGAGAACTGTGGCAGGGGTTGTCATGCCTCTGACATCCAGCACAACCCTGGGATTGGCAGGAAGGCAGCTTCTCTGTGCTGCACACCAGTGGCCCCAAGGACCCCAGGGATGCAGAGCCAGGGGAAGCTCTCTGCTCCAGAACAGCAAGATCCCATTTCTGCTGAGCTGGTAGCCATGCACATCATCTCCAGAAGTGCTCAGCCTCAGGCACAAAGTCCTTATGCCAGCTGAGGGACCACCATTCTTGCTGGCGACAGCCCCACAGCCACCCCACTACATACAAGGACGGGTCCATGTCCCAGGGACCGTGTGCACCTCAAAGTGGGAAGCACTAGGTGGTCTGAGTCAGGTAGTTGCTCTACTCTGCTTTTTAAAGTCGGCCCTCCCAGAGCAACTCACACCACTAGTTCGGTCCAATCTTAAGAAGCCAATCCTAGACTGTCACAGCCATTACTTCACTCTCTACCATTCACCATGGAGACAATCCCATACCAAGAAAAGGGTGAGGAGGAAGAATGGAAGCAGGAATGTTGACAACTGAGCATCTCAGAGACCTTTCTAGATCACAGAGCCCAAACAAGGACGTGCAATGGAGAGAACAGCAAGGATGGGGAATAACTTCTCGGAGGAAACAAAAAATGCACTAGCACAGTAATTTGTTTGGGTGGGGATATTTTTCTCCTTTTTTTTAATGCAAGCCAGAATCAGTTGATTCCCAAAGTAGTTGAGTCTGTATCTTGGCCAAGTTGCAACAGGTAATATTTACCACAGATTCTTCCACAATTTCAGTCATCTCTGGGAAAAGCACATTAAACCACACTGGTTTGTCACAAAACCAGATCACTGTCTCCATGGTAACACCCTTGCCCCCTTGAAATCAAAAAACAAGCCCAAAATACCAAATTCCATTCTGGAATGCATATTCTTCACTACTCCCACTTTTCAACACTACTTCACATTTGCCACTTTTGATGTCTCTTCTTGTGTGCCTGCTCACCTTCCCAAAGGTGCTCTGAAAGACTGACAAAATAATCTTGGTCTCTCCTTTGTATTTCCATTTCTGTTTTCACTGCCTGTTACATGAAATCTTTTATTCTCTATTTCTGTATCCCTTAATTCAGTCTTTTATGGAAGTCCTGTCACTTCCTGCCCTGTCATTTCTAGAATTCACACATTCTTGCTGGCCACCACAGCTAACATATTTTCTACTGACAGTTATTTGCTGGTTTTATTATCACTCTGCCAGCTGGCCTAGTTGGCTATCTTCTTCAGCTTCCTATCCTGCTTCCAAACATCATTAATCTCTTTGAACTCAGCTACTCATTTCCCTATTTCTCAAATGAACCAGTGATTTCTTTGCCCTTTTCTAGACACCTCCTACCCCAGCTCCCACTCTACTAACATCTTCCTTATTCTCTGTACTCTCAGCCCTCATACTCCATCTGCCTGCTCTCCTAGTCTTTGCTTAATTGCCCTTATCTACCTGCCTTCAAATACTTCATAAAATGGGGCTTAAAATAACCTGAAACATCAAATCCCCTTACAATCATATTATTATATAATTATCTTCTTCATTAATTTTTCTCTCCTGTGACATTCAGCAGGCCAGTAAATTACACTCCATTTGTATTTCTTCAATTGTAATTCAGTTTGTTTCCAATAAAGGTGACTGTTCTTCTGAAGTCATACCAACACAATCCCTATAAACCATGACTTGCTTTTCCAGAAAAATGACAAGCTCAGAAGCACACCAGCTCCCACATGAGGACATGTGGTTTCTAAAAAGGAAAGCTTATTGGCTTTGCATAACCTGGTTTTGGTAGTGGGGGTGGCTACAGAGGTTGCTTCTGTGAGAAGGTGCTAGAAGCTCCCTCCATGTCCAGCAGAGCCAGTCCCTGGTGCTACTGGCCAAGGCTGGGCCAGTTAGAAATAGTGGTACCACCTCTGTGATAACAAATTTAGGAAGAAAGAAAAACAAAAAAAAAGTTGTTGTGCAATTGTAATTGTGGCGAGAGAAGAGCGAGAACATGTGAAAACAGCTTTGCAGACACCAAGGTCAGTGGAGAAGGACGGGGAGGAGGTGCTCCTGGTGCCGGAGCTGAAATTCCCCTGCAGCTTGTGGTGATCACCATGGTGAAGCAGCTGTGGCCCTGCAGCCCATGGAGATGCAGAGATCCACCTGCAGCCCGTGGAGATCCATGGGGATGCAGAGATCCACCTCCATGTCCACAGAGGAGCCCACACCCACAGGTGGATGCCTGGGAAGAGGCTGTGACCCTGTGGGAGACCTGTGGAGAGAGGGGCCCTGCTCCCAGGCTGGAGCAGCCTGTCCTTGGAGGACTGCACCCCGTGGGAGTGACCCATGCTGCAGCAGTTTGAGGGGGACTGTTGCCCATGGGATCAACTCACTCTGCAGCAGTTCACAGAGAGCTGCTGCTCATGAGATAAAGCCAGGTCAGAGGAGTTCATGGAGAACTATGAAGAACTGTCTCCCATGGGAAGGACCCCATGGTGCAGCAAGGGAACGACTCCTCTCCACAAGGAGCAGAAGAAACCATGGGTGATGAAGTGACCATAACCCCTATTCCCAGTCTCCCTGTACCATTGGTGGAAGGACGTAGAGCAGGAAAGAAAGCAGGGGTGGGGGGAAGGCGTTTTTAAGGATTTATTTTGCTTCTTTTTGTCCTGCTCTGATTTTGTTAGTAATAAATTCATTTCATACCCCTAAGTTGAGCCCGTTTTTGCCCTTGATGGTATTTGATGAGTGATCTCTCCCAGTCCTTATCTTAACCCATAAACCCTTCGTTAAATTTTCTCTTCTCTGTCCAGCTGTGGAGGGGAGTGAGAGAGCAGCTTGGGTGGCTGCCTGGCACCCAGCCAGCATCAACCCACTACAGTCTTTTTTGCTGGAAATTGTGGGCAGTATTTTACTGTGAGCTAGGGAAATCTGTTTATCTCTTGCTAAAAGAGTTTAAATTCACCCACCAGCTACTTTATATATACTTTCAAATGCCTCCTTTGTGTGTTCACATGCCCTCTTAGTTATATAAAAAAGAAATCTATTCCCACCACTATGCCTGAATTTTAAATATTCTTCTCTCTCAGTCTTGTTCCAGGGACAGGATTTTCATACTTTTTCACCTGTAAAGATAATGCAGGGTAAAACTCCTCCACCTACCAATTCTAGTACTGGAGGAATCATTAACTTATACCTCTGCTATGGATTTATAGCATTTACCACAGAAGGAAATCAGATCACTTCATGTAGTAGAACTAGATACATCTACACTATCACATTTTTGACAGCTGATTTATTTCACTACACATTAAGGAATTCAGTAGTGCCATGAAGACAACATAATCAGCAGGATAATCCATTACTACTGCACAGAAGATAAAACTGGACTTCCCCGTGCAAAATTTTGTACTTTATAATAGAAACAGTACAACCATCATCCCAGCCAGTAAACTAGGCAGTTTGACCGGTGATGTCTGCACAGGCACTATTTAAACCAACCAACAAACAAACAAAGAAACCAAAAACCTTTCTGAAATCTTTTAACAGACAAAGTCATTCACAAGCTGCTAAAAGAGAAATCTTCAGAAAGAAACACACATCTCTGTTTTTAGCAAACATTAGAAGACTGGGCAGATACTACACCTGATGACACTGAACATTGGTGAAAGATGCCATTTAGTTATTTTCAGCTACTCTGACCCACAACCTAGCAGATGTTTTCAACAGTGCTGGTCATATTCTGATCCATTTGCACAGCTTTCTGGATTTGACCATGGTAAATTTATCTCACTAAGCGAACATTTTTATTCTCTGAATGATTTTTACTAGCCTGTTGCATCTCATTGTAGCCACCTAGCTCTTCCATAGGTACTTTGGATTTTCTAGCACATCCTTTCACAGACACCCTATGAATGCTAAGTGCTTCCATTTCTACTCCCTAGGAAGCCAGCAAAAACTTAGATGCATATCATAGTGCTCAGTCTTATCCATGTGTCTTACACAGGTACCTAATGAAATCAAATTGTTACCATTATACCATGTTTCATAATCACACCTAATTCATACAGTTAAGTTTTTTCAGACGATTTTTCTTTCGGTCATGACCCCAATTTCAGATCTGTCAGTACACTGAGAATAACTGCTTTCAAGTTACCAGAACCCCATCATATATCTAAGAAATATATCTGGGGCTAAGTCTTGACTTCTTACCGTGCCTGTTAAATAGTGGCAAAGGCCTGATTTCTCTTACAGGATCATCATTCCAATTATTAGAATATAACTGTTTAATATTACCACTTTCAGTAATTCTGACTCAGAGAAACCGGTCATATCGCATCTTTGCTACAATTATTTTTAAATTTTAAGATATTTCAGGTAGCACTACCCATTCTATATTTGACTAACATTATTTCCAAAATAAGAAGACAGACGATTACTGTGGGATGCTGACCACTCAAAACTCACAAGAAATCAATGCATGCTACAAAGATTCAAATACTACAAGGTCGTCTGTGTCAGAAACAGTGCGGCCAGCAGGACCAGGGCAGTGATTGTCCCCCTGTACTCGGCACTGGTGAGGTCACACCTTGAATCCTGTGCTCAGTTTTGGGCTACAAGACACTGAAGTGCTGGAGCGTGTCCAGAGAAGGGCAACAGGGCAGGGGAAGGGTCTGGAGCTACAAGTTGCAGCTGAGGGAGCTGGGGTTGTTAGGCCTGGAGAAAAGAAAACCGAGGAGACCTTTACCACTCTCTCCACCTGCCTGAAAGGAGGTTGTAGCAAAATGGGTGTCAGTCTCTTTTCCCAGGTAACAAGTGACAGGACAACAGGAAATGGTCTCAAGTCTCACAAGGGGAGCTTTAGATTGGATATTGGGAAAAAATTCTTCCGTGAAAGGGTGGTCCGGTGGTAAAGTTACCATCCCTGGGGGTATTGTAAAGACATGTAGGTGTGGTGCTTAAGGACACGGTTTAGTGGCAGCAGTGCCAGGTCAGCAGCTGGATTTATGAAGGTCTATTCCAACCTAAATTATTTTATTCTGTTATGTTCTATCCTACTCTATATTGCCTCTACCTTATTAGTGATGACCTCTTAGAAGAAATCCAAATATATAATGAGCTTAATTATACTATAATATAAACCCGCAGTGAACTGCCATGAAAAACGCAATCTTTGCATAGTTTCTCTTTTCCAAGAAAAGTGCAAAAGAGGATATTGAATGATGGAGGCAATTTGTTTGTGGTTTTTTCCAGACACTCAACATCCATGAGGGACCTGAATCTGGTTTTCAGACAGCAGCAATTAAAAAAAAAAGAAGCAGCAAAAACCACTAGCAGCAAAGGCTGCTCTGACAGTCTAAGAAATCTTTTTTACCATGTTCATAGGGAAAGACAATTATGTTACTTGTGGCAGTAGCCTTTGAAAGGCAATGTTTCCTGCCAGGATTTGGATAAAAACCAGCATGAAACAAGTAACTTTCATGTGCTAACAACAGCTCTGTGAACAGCACCGGTAGTATCTTCACCTACAGTTTTGATTAACCACTTCACGAAAGACACTCTCCTTCTCTTGTGCCCAAGCTTTCTTAATGTCTCTTTCTCCACTGTTTGTGCACACCCATGACATCATTAATTTATTGACATCATTTGTGGTCTTACACTAACCAGATGGCTTCTGCTGACTTTGAGGTTGAATTTCAGATTATTTTTTATTTTAAGTGTAAGGAACAATCTAATTAGATACAAGCATACCTCAGTAACAAAGGGTATAACAAGCTGATTATTAATTTTCTGAAGTTACAACAGCGGTTTCTTTCTAATTTGGTGTTACATCTTCCTCTGATTTACTCAACTTTGTGGAGATGGTATGTTAAATGTTATCTAATTCATGGAATTCAGACACTGGCCTTTCCAAATAACCTTCTGGCACTGGCAGCACTTGTTCTTGGACAATTGCCTTGGGAATCATTATGGTGTTTAAAAAAATTATTTTTTTTTAAATATATATTTGCATCATGCATGAAAGAATCAGCTGACCTGAAACGTGAGATTTTAAAATCAATTAAACAACAAATCCTAGCTATCAACATCAAAATGTCAGAAAATACAACTGTATCGATTCTTGTAAAAAAATATTACTAATACATTTATTACCTGAGCACATTTAATATTTACTACCTCAAGGAAAAAAGAAAATAGTGTATGTTTACCTCGACTTACCTTGCTACTTTTAATAGTAATATGAATTTATAAAATGCTATTCTGTAGCATGTGCATCCTCCCCAACTTTGGAACATTTGATTCACTCCTTATGCACAGACATGGGATGCAAACAGGAAACTTGCTGGGTCCGATTTGCAAAAAGGATGGGTATCTCCAAGCAAGCATGATTCAGTAAATTACATGGAGCCTCACAATTCTGAGAGTCAGGCCCATCTTCCATAGTTCTTTTTCTTTTCCCTAGGAAAGGTACACCTTTCTACTAGGAGAGGTACACCTACTCCTTGCTAGAATATCAGAAATACGTGAACATTTTGGTTATACAATCTTGATGAAGCTCTAAAGCTAAAATTACCAGTATTTCTAAAACATTTTTTAAATGCACACTATCTTGATATTTCCCTGCAGATATAAATTTACTTTTTAAATGTCTCATATTTAGAAAAGAAGATGAGCTCACAATAAAACACCAGTTTGAGCAACAGAAGACATAGTACATATTTTATTTGCAGTACTGCATGGAGGTGGTGTTAATCTTTCAAAGAAAGGAAAGAGCAACAGATACAGACAGTGAAAAATGTAAATGTGAAAGAAGACTGTAGGCAAAAGCTACAGGAAGACATGAGCTTATTTCCCACAATTACAACAGCATAAAGAGGTGTGCCCAACAAGAGAAGGAAACAGTGGTTGCATACAACTTTTGGTATCAATAACTTGCCTTTTACCAAATGCTACGTGCCACAAACAGTTCAACTTTTCACATGGCTAAACTGTAACTCCTCCCATGCTTCTTGTAGAATAAAAGAGGCTAGGGAAGGGAATTTCCAATACACAGTGAGCTGACCTTCTAAAGGCAGCACAGTTAACTGAACATTACAGTCAAAGAAATAAATAATAAATCTTGCCGTTTTCAGGGAAAAAAAATTGGAAACAATTCCTTCTGCTGGATTTATAGAACCCAGCACAACAGATTCTTTGAATGATCAGCACAAAGTGTTTCATATGGCCAAAACACAAGCCAGTTTTTCAAATACTTGTTTCAAAACTGCAACCCAACAGTAAAATAACTACTGCTAAAAGTAATTTGTCAGTTCTAGACAAGATGGAGGTCATGTAGGAGAAAAGAATGCAATACAGAAACATGCAGAGCTGATTTTTTCCTGTGGTTTTAAAACAAATTAGCTGTCAAAGATATGCAGAATAACAAGAAATACTGACTAATTAAAAATATTCAAGAATGTGAACATGATTGCTGGGAAAATAATGCCAATAATTTACTGGCTAGTTAGCCCCTTAGAACTGCCAGCTTTGGACAGTTCTTGAAGTTGGGAATAAATGTTGTAGGTCTTGTATTAATTCATCATTCCATTCACTGCAAGTCAGTGACTGATGACGGTGCCAATGTTACGGAATAACATTCATTAATAATCAGCACTTTCAGGTGAGAAACCCAAGTTCAACCCTTCTGAGCCTTTGGGTGCATTTTGTATATGTTAAAACACAGCAAATCAAACATGCCCTACAGATACAGGCTGTGATTAATTCATTTATTTTAAAACTAAGAATGTAAATCTGCACTCTCATGAGATCTGAGGTACAAGTGAGTTTACACAAAGACTGAAGAAACAACTCCTCACAGCAGGACTTCCAAGACCTGCTGTTACACGGTTTAGAACCAAAACTCAAAAGCCACAACTAGAACATCTTGAAGAACATACTGAGACTTCGACTTTCATGTGAGGAGAGAGAGTTTAGGATTTCCTGCAAAGACTTAATGCTTATGTCCTTAAATGAAAAATGAGGAAGAAAAATTCCAACAAGTTCTGCCTGGGTAGCAATGCTGACTGTTCAGATATAATATCTAAACATCAATTTATTTTTACTTGCAAGCCTTTGATCACAGTTTGAAAGTTCAGGGTTGGGTTTTTTGGGTGGCTTTTTGTTTGTTTTTTTTAAGGAACAATAAAAATAGTAAATGTCTACTTTCTGTTTTTCACACTCCAACAAGGTGAAAAAGTTCCCAATCCGATGTCCCTTGGGATGTTCAGCCTAAGCCCCTGGGCTGTATCAAGAGCAGCATAGCCAATGGAAGGGATTACTCCCTTTTTTCAGCCATCATTAAACCACATGCAATTCTGGTCCCTCTCAGGACAAGAAATATGTTGATAAACTTCAAAAAATCCAGGGGAGGGTCCCAAAGACAGTGGAGGCTGAGGGACCAGGGCTCATTCAGCTCCAAGACAAGGCAGCTTTGGGGTCACTTCACAGCAGCCCCCTGACCTAAGGGGAGGTTACAGAAAAGACAGTGCCAGGCTCTTTACAGAGATGCCTACAGAGATACAAAGGATATAAACTGAAGTTGGGGGGATGTAAGAGAAGAAGGGAAATAAATGAAATGAAATCCCAATGATTGCGAGATTAACTAAGCACTGGAAGAGGCCACAGACCTCCATTCTCAGAGATTTTCAACACTCAACAGGAAAAAGCCCTGAACAATCACAGTTAAATTCAGTGTTGCATTGCACAGGAGATTGGAGAAGTGATCTCCTGAGGTGCCTCCCAGCCTGGGATGCTGTGAGAAGGGAAATGGAAAGACTGACCAATGCCGCTCCTGTAATCACCCCAGAAACCTTGCAGGGGTGTGGCCAACCTCAACTGCTTCAAAAGAGTGCATGAGAAGCCCAAACTGAATAACTATGGAATTACTCGCCCCACAGGAGAACATGATTCTTCCTCCTCAAAACAGAGGCTCACTCCAGTGACTTGGCTATCTCATTCTTTTTGTTGGGTTTTTTTTAAACAACTGCTATATTCTCATTTCCGTGTATTTCAATGACAACTAACGTGCATTAATTATGCAGGCAGGATACTCTGGTAATGAGACCTCCTCATTCCTTCCAGTTTGCAATATTGTGTGGCATTGGAACAATCCTACTGCTATTCCATTCCAAGAGCAACAGGAAACAGCGAACTCCACAGAGGGAAGAAACCAACGGAACTCCCCCAAATACAGTAACAGTAAATACAAGCAGGAAATAACCCGATATCCTTCTTCTGCAATTCTAGCAACTCCAACTGCTTCATCCTCTGGGGCACACTAATGACTACTTGGGACCTTCTGCCATTTCCTTCCTATTGCCAAGCAATAGTAAGCAGCCAAGTTGTAGGAAACAAGATTTGTGTATTTTCTCTGTTTTAACATGGACTTCTCTAAAAGGAGGGGTAAACTTAAATTATTAGGTCAATTCTGATTCCACCCTCTAAACAGCACAGTGGGATTTTCTTGTACCCCTCAGTCTGTCTACATGCTGTGATAAAAACATAGGCATCTGGAGAGGCTTATTGAGGCTGCCAAATGCTGACAGTGGCTTATTTCACATAAAATTATTGTATCTCTAAGCAATTTATGCCTAAAATCACTGCGGTACAATAAACTGCAGGGATCTTTTTTTAAACATGCATAAAATGAGTATGTTTACTTATGCTTTCAGCCAATTAACAAAAAAAATATTTGTCAAGATCTTCAAGCAACTGTGATGCTTTACATGCAAATGGCAACGAAAAGCTTCAAGAAACAAGCCATGTTTATGTACACCAACAGCATCATTATGGAGTTCATTCACTCAGTTCAAGAAAAACAATTGGCTAACAAGTTAAATACTACAAGGTTAGAGAAAATGTGACAACAAAATCTATATATAGGTTTATAAGAAGAAGCACAGTGAAAATCATGAACTATAGAGATTCCAGTTGAAACATATTTTCACAAATAGACACAGTACCATACTGGGTTGTTGGGGGGGGGGGGAGGGGGGTTGTTGCCCAATTATACTCTGAAACGATGGAAGAAAGTCCTAAACCTGATTATCTTTACCAGAAACTTTGTTTTTAAGAACATAGCAAAGGCACTTTATCTAAAGAAAATTTTTTAAAAGTTGGTTATTGATTTCCTTTCAATTTTGAGAAAATAAGCTATGGAAGTGGTGTTTTTTTATTTACATAGCACAATACTGCAAATATACATGCCCCACATTTAGCTAACAAACGAGATTTGGGTCATACCTCACAGATCTTTGTTCTCCAAATTACACAGTTATTTGACACATTAAATGTCTAGAGAACAAAGAAGGAGGAAGAGGAAGGAGAAGAATCAAAATGACTATGCAGCTTCTCTAGCTGATAGTACACATCACAACAGAATTTCTTTGACCGACAGCATTACAACCTGAAGAAAACAATTTTATTACTTAGCATTTAAAAAAGGCACAAATCTTTCTCTACAACTTTCTATACAGAAATATATTGCCATCAAAGAAGATGTTGATGGTGAATGACTCTTGCAAAACCAAAGAAAATAATTATAATTCTATGCTTGCAGCTGAAAGTGCCCTGCAAAAATACGTGGTAACAGAAAGTCTAGTCTCTGACAAAGTTTTGAAGGGTAAAAACATGTCATTTCTTTTAACTTGTTGTTTTGTAGAAGTGAATTTAGCTGTGTAACTGTGTCAAAAAACCACAATGTTATTAAGGAATGTAATAGGGCAGGTCTTTAAAATTCTAAGCATGGAGTGAAGGAGCAATGGATTGAAACACATTTTTGAATACTGCTTTATACAATATTGTCATAGATGACAAAATGATCTAATATTTATTTATGGTCATAAAGGTTTTCTACATACATCAGGATTTGTGGAGACAAATTTCCTTCACTTTCCTTTGGCTTATGAATTAATCTATTCTCAGTGACCAGGAAACTGCAATTCTGAAAGATGTTGTAAAAAGCCACAAATATAACCAGGGAAGAAAAGCACAACACAAACAGATGTAGCCACTATGCAAACATTTCACATGTTCCAGACATTTCCCAATATATGAGCATGCAATAAAATGAAATTCAGAGTAACTGTCAACTGTATTTGTTTGCTAGATTTCCTGGACAAGCAAATCATTATCAGAGATATGTAATGCTATAATCAGCATTATCTTTTACAACTGGAGATTTATCAATTTGGAGGAAGGCCTACTATCAAACTACAAAAGCAGGGATGTTATGTTTCACTGATCATTCCTTGCTGACCCTCTGCAACTTTAGTCTGCATTTTAAAAAAGCTAGACTAAAGTTAAAGGTTGAACATATACCTGCAACCTGGAATACATGACTGCTAGCACAAGAAGTTCAGTGTTCCTCAAATTACCTAGGAGCTAATTTCCCTAATAGCACATCTTTTAACAAACAAAAAAAAATTTAAAAAATCAACATAACAGTTTATTGAGTGGCATTAGTAAAGCTAGGAAAAAGACAGCACTTGTTTAGCATCTCTTTAACCACATAGTGTTTGGCATGCTTCAGCACAACAGGAGTCCAGAACACACCCACTTAACGGTTCAGGAAAGAATTTCCAGTCTCCTATGTAACTTCTGATCAAGGGACAGAACTGATCCCCACTTGAATACCACTTGGTACTTCAGTTTTAAGTTATGGTTCTGTCAAGCTTTATTAACTAATTAGTGGCTTGGAAACAGTAGACAGAGTATGTAATGTCTGAAGGGCCAGGCTTTATAACATTTTGCCCAAAAGGAGGCGATTAGTGTATCACTGACACACACACAGAGTCGCTTCAAGTTTCACTTCCTCTATAAAACACCTTCCAAACTAAAGACTTGAATGAGTTCAGAGAAGAGCTACACTGCACTGTCTATTCAAATTGTAAAAGTATCATGTCCTAAAACTCTTTATTTATGGAAAAGGCAGATTTACACAATCCTCATCCCTTTCTCTTCAGGAACAACTGATAGGAAACTCAGAGCTGTTAATTTCTACAGTTAATCTTAATGGTTGATTTTATGCTTGCAAATGTTATTCTAAAGTGTTAGAGTAAATAGAACACTACACTGTTGTTGATTTAAGTGATTATACATACTTTTTTCCCATCCAAAGGATTATTTACTAAGGCAACAAACTCAAAATGAATTAAAAAGTACTCTTTTTTATTCATGGTGGAGCTTACCCACTGAACCCATTGCCACAGGATATTATCAAAGCTAACACTGCAGCTTGGAATTAATGACATAAAAGAAATTAAAATACAGAACAGCAACCTCAATGTGACATTCAGGTTTTACAACTGCCTACTTAAGATAGGAAATGGACAGGTAAGACCCTCAGGAAAAGAGAAGTGCATTAATACAACCACATCCTGAACATAATGCATCAAAGGATATACTTCTAACAAAGACATGAAAACAGTTGATTTATCTGACAAAAAACCTCCCAGTACACCAGTTTCTCTCAGCAGAAGAATGAGAAGGCTCCCTCACTCACATTCCTGGCAGCAAAAGCTGCACTTTTCTCTAAAAACTTCATATCCACACACTACCAGCTTCTGACCTGCTTAGTTTCAGACACCTGTCAAGATGACAGAATGAAGACCTGTGATAATACTACAGAAAACTTTTACCCTAGAAAACAAAACTGGATTGATTTCATTACAAATATTGATCAATCTGCTGCAGCACAGGGAAAAAAATTATACAGCCTCTTACTAGCAAATTATATTTACAGTATCTTTATAACTGCCTAAAGATATTAGAAAGGCTAGTACAATCTACTGACTGCACAGACTTTTTCACTAATTAGAACTTGCTAATGTCATTCTTCACAGTGGAAAGCAAACAGCCTGTTTCTGAGAGTGCTTTAGTCTAACACATGGAAGTTGTTACTGATGCTCTTCAAGTGAAACATTATCCTTGAAAAAAGACACTACAGCTTCACAGTAGCTATAATTTCAAAGAGGAAAGACATGTAGAGAAGAAAATGTGGAGTGTGAACACTCAGCAGCTTTACATATCTGTAGAAAAGATTTTACTGCTCTGAGGGAGCATATAACTTGGTGTCCCTTTCAGATAACAATCCTTTAGAGGATACTTCTTTCCAAGGGTTCTTTTAGCAGCACCAGCCACTATGAAGTGGTCCGGCTTTTGCCAGCATTTGCAACTCTGCTACTCCAACAAACATGTTGGTAATTTTAGTGCTTAAGTGGTTAAAACTGTTGAACTCAGTCCCCCTGCCTGTTGTGTATTAGTAGTTGTTTCCTGCATTTTTGGATTTTTAGCAAATACCTGATATGAAAGAGCACCCTGGCTACACAAAAACAGGTGCAATAACAGTACCATTCTCTTCCCTTATCCCCATCAGAAATATCCACCAAAAATGGAGTTATCACCACATACATACAGGTCTGTCATTTCATGTTTTGATTTGACTGCCCGCATTAAAGAAAAAAAAAAAAAAAGAGAAGAAGAAAAAGGCACAGCGTTGTACCTGCAATTTAGAAGACAAGGAATTTCATGCATGACATGATTTTCATGAGCTCCAGCACAACAAATAAAGGATTCAAATGCTTTCCAATTCTGACAGTCACCAGGCAAACTGTCCACTTCCTCCAAGTAACTCTCTCCAGTCAGCTGTCTCTCACTGATTTCCATTCCCACATTCAATACTATCTGTGGAAATTACCCACCAGGCAAGCCCTAAGCCTGGCAAACTTCTAGGTTCTGGTTTTAGCTCATCTTAAAACTTAAGTAGATTCAAACCACATAACAGAATGGTAAGGATAAATAAGTAGAGAAGGTAAGAACTTACGGAGAGAAGTTTTATTCCTATTTTTTGTGGGATTCATGTTTAAATAGCTTTCCAGCCTGAGCAATAGAGAAAGTAGAGGTAGTCAACCTGAGATGGCTGTTACACAAGAGAGAGGGAGCACTGTACTTGCAGGGAGACTGCTGCCTCCCCACTCTCCTAAAAACTCTCTCCTCTGGGTCTTAATTGACCCTAGGTGGAAGCCACAGAGATTGCAACGACATTTGCTTTTTGTGCACAAGAACATCTAACCCTGTGCCTACAAGCCTGGAAAATGTTGCTCCTGCAAGGCTGTATGTATCACTCCCGCTTGACACCTTTCACCTGCTCCCACTGAACAAGGCAAAACTTCCTGTAATCAAGGAAGCCAGATTAATTAGTTTAAATCATTTGAAGAGGGGAAACAAAGCTTCCATTTTATCTGGTTTAGGATCTCTTGTGCAAACTGACATCTAAGTTAATTGCTTTTTCAGCATACTACCCACTAAGGGTTCCTAGACTTTTTGTTGCTGTGACTAATGCTTTTATGAGTGTTCTGGGACAACACCAGAGTTTTAAAATGTAATAGGAAGTCTATGTGAATCTTTATCATGCTGTTCCCTATCATTCTCTCAGTACATCATCATAAATATTCCCCAATGTCACCATAATGACAAAAAAAACCCACCAGCCTGATCCTTGTCTTCTTTTTAGTAACTGACCAATTTTAGAGCATAGTAAGCATGACTCTCCCCATCTACAGGAAGTTTATTCCAACTTTAAAAATATGTTGAAGATTTTTGATATGTATGTATACATTGTCACATGCAATGCCACTACACAAACTGCCCTCTACTCTGAACAGTCCTGCATCACAACTTGCTGTGACATCACCTGCAGAGACTGGCACATAAAAATCATTCAGTCACCTGAAAACTGCAACAAAGAGTTGTATTCCATGATCATTTCTTGAACAGCCACCTCCAGTGAAATTAATGAAAAGCACAAAACAAATAATAATTCAAGCACAGCATTGTTTGCTGCCTCCACAGGCTTGCCTTAATATTACAGTTATCCAATTTATTCTCTCTATAGGAAATGTGAATAGCAACAATTCAAAGCAGTAAAACACAGAGGGAGGTATTGGATTCCGAAATACACTTCAAACACGTAATTTAAGAAGCATTTTAGTACCTGGTAATGTAGTAATTCAGGTATTTCCCCTTCAAAATTTCCATTAATGTTTGTTAATTTGGGGATAAAAGATCACCCAAGCATCCTGGAATCTACCTTTTCCTTTCAAGGCAGAACATGGACCTCACTCCCACTGAGGCACTTCCAGCAAGTCAATATATGTATTTTTGAAAATACTGTCATGATTTAAGGAATATTCTCTGTAACATATTGTTTATATCCATATTGCTAATTCTGATTCATTCAATATAATTCTCATGAGTAATCGTTGCTGAAAGGAGAAATAAAAGAAATAAAATGAAGAAAATTAATTCCTGCTATTTACCAGGAGTTTAAGTATTCAGCTCAAAGGAAACTAGTGAAAATTTCCAAATAATATCTGAACTCTGTCACCAAAAAAATTCTAATGTATTTTCTTTACCTGCCATTGCTTACAAAACACTGATACCTGCACTCAACCCCTCAGAAAACCCCAAACTTTCTAGAAGCTTCTACAACTCTTAGTTCATCTGGGTAAAAATTCAAAAGTTCAGAAAGCAAGTGTAACTTCTGGGAAGCACTTGGGCCAGGCAACTACCTCACTGAAGCCCATTTGCTGATAACACACTTTCCAACAGCATCAGTCAAAACCCAGACAAAGTCATTCTCAGGAAACATGTCCCAAGCATTCTTTTCCCCAGGACCCCATTTAAAAATAACCATATTTTGCTTAAGAGAAAACTAATGAATTGTGTGTGAAGTAAAACAATTGGAAGCAGGGTAATTAAAAACTGTTATCAAGTAAGACAACTTTGTGGTTCAAGTCCCTATAAACCAAAGAAAGCAATTACCAAAAGATTGCTGTGATGCCTTACTTCAACAAAACAAATCACTTCTTGCATGTTTCAAGTACATATGAGCAACAAAAAAAGACAAGTTCACACCAAGGCTCAAGCTTTAAAAGACAAAACACAAAAAAGCCCACTTTCCACCACCAGTGCCAAAAGCTCCCTCTCCTCTATTTTGTTATTTGTTTTTTTGGCATTGTACTACTACAGCACAGAAAAATATCACATCGCAGTAATCACACTAAAAAAAAAATCCAATAAAGTACCCAACTCTCTCCGTTTTATTACAGAACAGAGTACTTTATTTGCAATAAGTTTCACATTACTGTAAGTTACTGTTTAAACTCTAGGATCACATTGGACTGAACATAAGATTTTTATCATGAAAATAACATGACAGGATCAACCTTGAAGTCATAAGCCTACAATCAGCTTTTCAATCTCCAAAGCCTTTCATTTTGTGTACGTTAAATTTCCTGTCTTCATCAGACACTCGAGACACACCATTCTTGAGCTTTAAATGGATCCATCTAGGCTTACCTGCACAAGATCAGACTCTTCACTGATAGAGATCCGATCCTAAAAATTCTTACAAGGAATTGTGTTTTCTCAGTTACATGGTACTCATCAGTGTTTGGAAAGTATTTCATTCCAGCAAACTGACATTTCTTCATAAATGCAAACTAGCATTAGTATTGCTTTTAGAAGTATGTAAACTTAAGGTATTTAAGGTATTAAGAACTAAAACTATTAACCATTTTAACAGTATTTAAAGAATCAGTTTTCAGCTTAGCAGATGTGTTATTTTTAATGAGTTTGCCACAGCTGCCATTGCCCTCCACACACCCAGTCAAAGCTCTCCAAACTCGTTACTTTCTAATCTTAGAAACAGAAAAGCAAATTCTACCATGATAAGAAACTGTAGTAGTTGAGCATTTTAAAATCACGCACGATGGATTCTGAACCAAAAGAACCACTGTATTTCCACCCTTTTGGCAGTGCCAGACACATTCCCTGCCCAGACAGGGGCAGGAGACACAAAAGCATCAGTCTTGCAGGGAGTCCTTGTGGCAGCTTTTCAGCTGCAGATGTAACCTCACTGTAAGCCATACAAAAAACCATCACTCTAAACAGCCTTTTCCAGAAGCCCATGAAACACTTCCTTGATGCTTTGGAAAGGAAGAGAGCACTGGCTCAAGAATAACTCAAGTGCAGATGCAAGGTAAGTGCAAGAGTGAAGCAGGCTGAACTATGCTTCACCCTAGTGAGGGCTCTGCTAAGAGCTTGTAAAGGGGAAAAACTAACACCTACAGACACAGTAAACTAAGGCAAGAGAAAAGCTGTTTGTCCATCTACCAATTCCTCTCTCAAATCCAACTGAACAAGATTGTGAGGTCCAAACCCAAAAGTTCCGCAGTGGGATTTCTTTTTCATACTCAAGACGGGAAGTGCCTCTTTCAGGTTTTATATTTCGATTAATCCTCAGATGAGTAAGATTTATGAGCATAAGCAATTCATGACAACATCAGTTCTCATCTGTGGAGGTATTACTGCAATGCGAAAGTACTTCTGCATTACTAACTATCGGGAATATGGACAGCAAAACCATTTTATCTGAACTTGTTTTGATACAAAAAGTCTGGCAAGAGCCAGATTGAGCATCTGACAGAACAATACCCCTCCTATTTTAATACCACAGCAAGATATTATATTATTAGAGTAATACTAAAAAATTTCACCTAAACACCATTTCTTTTCTAGAATCTTTTCTTCTCCCCACATCTTTCCAGCAAATTCATCCTCATCCATACTTCAATAATGTTTCATAAATTTAAAGAAAATAGGGGGCCCAACTGATTCCAAACCGGGGGTTAGCCCTATGCCTACCCCTGGCATTGAAAGACATGCCTGACACCCCCACACCTTGGTTTTGAGGGCTCCCACCACCTGCCCCACGCATTACCACCCAGCTCCTCCACACAACGGTGTTCCTGCACACCAGCACCAGACAGCTGGTTGCACAGCCTTAAAGCCCCTCATCTGCCGCCATGGATCTGTGGAGCTGTGGCCTTCCCAGCACCAGTGGTGGCCACCCGAGCTCAGGGCTGGGCACCTCAGGGAGGCCGTGGGCTCTGGAAGGAGCAGAAAGAGGGTGCAGGTGCTGGTGATGGTCTGAAAGGATGCCTCCATCTCACCCCTCATACAACCGTGATAAGAGCACCCACCATACAGCCTCAGGCAAAGCGACGGGGGGAAAGTGCATTTTCACTCCCAGGCCGCGAAAGCAGGAGGGCTGCACACCGCGAGGCACCAGGGAGCGCCCTGGGTCCCGCATGGCTCCGGCGAGGCTGAGGATGAGATGTGCGTCCTCCTTCCCGGAGGAGAAGTCGGAGGCAGCGGAGGACACCTGGAACCAGAGTGTCGGGCAGCTCTCGGGCAGGGTGGAGGGAAAGATGCTGAAATAGAGAGGCGCTGGCCGGGCCACCACAGAGTTAATCAAGGGCAAAACCCCGGGAAGGATGCGTGTTTCGAGGGCCGCTGGGCAGCCCAGTCGTGGAAGAACGGCGAGGCCGCATGGACAGTGGGAGCCGGCCCCGGCAGCCCCGGCGTTCGGCGCCCGCTCCGCGCGGCCGGGAAGCGGCTGGCGGCGGCCCGGGACCAGCCCGGGAGCCCCGCGGCCGCCGCGCAAGGTACGGCAGGCACCGCTCCGCCGCCCGCGGAGGATGCGCGACGCGGGGCTGACCATCGACGGGTTTCTCTCCGCGCCGTGCCATTCCCGGCCCCCCTTCCCCGGCTCCCGCCCCGCAGCCCTCCCCACCGCTCCGGCGGGCACCAGCCCCGGGCGAGCCGCCCTCCGCAACCGCGGCTTTCGAGGCCACCCCGTCGTCCTGCGATCTAACGGGCAATCGGGACGTATTCAGAGTTTTTTCAATTTGTGCGGAGGGACGGATTAATATTAACATATTCACCCATGACTGGACACCGCAGTTCTCCATCCAAAAATAATTCGTTTCTTGGACGGCCGCCTGCTAAGTAACGCGATTTAATAAACTTAAATTTCTCTCTCTCAAAAGTAAGGAAAATCGCCCTCCTGAACATCTCCGTAAATTTGAGAACTGCTCCTTCTAAAAGACGCTCATTCTTCCCTTTACAAAGTACCCCCGAAACCCTAACACGGAGGCTAATCCAGCCTGCCTGGAGGGCAAGCCCTGAATCCTCCTCTCTTCCACGCCTTGCCCGAGGATGCGGGACGACGCGGGACTCGGGAACCAGCGGCAGCTGTTCCGAGCGAAGAGCCGCGGAGCCCCGCACGCCGGTGCCGCGGCAGCGAGCAGAGCCCCGCCACACGTGCGAGCCCCACACCCCGGGCGACAAAAATTAATAACAACAACTAACATGTAAGAAATTAGGGGCGAGTTACGAAGTTTAAAGTTTCTTGGAGAAAGAGCGGAACGGGGGAGATGCCACGAGGAAGGAGAGCGCAGCATCCCGCAAGCCGCCGGCCCCGGCGGGCAGCGACGGCGGTCCCACGGCCCCGGGACGCGCACCCGCCCGGGGACCCAGAGAGGGAGGGAGGGACGTACCGGCAGTCAGGCACACGGGCAGGAGCAGCCGGAAGGTGAGCCCGCACACCACCTCGCTGGCCATCGCGGCGGGCGGGGGTCGCGGCCGGCCGGCCGGAGAGCCGTCCCTCTCTGCGCGCCACCGCCGCTCCTAGGGCCGCCCGTGAGCGGAGCCGCCGCGGTGGCGGAGCATCGCCCGTCCCCTCCTCGCCTCGCCTCGCCTCAGCCGCGCCGCCTCACGCCTCCCGCCGCATCCCGGCGGCAGCCCATGCAAGCAGCGCCGCGCCGCACCCCCGGCCCGGGGCACGCACACGCCCGCCCCCTCGGGGCTCCCCCCACGGCCCTCCCCCGCTCGCCCGGCAGCACGGAGCGGCCGCCCCGACGGCGCGGGCCCAGCCGGCGGCACCCACGGACCGCCCCGAGAGGGAATTGCCCCGCGCCCCGCCCCGCGCCGCCGGGGCCGGACCGGTCCGCGCCTCCTCTGCCCCCGCCCGGGCTGCGCCCCCTCCGCGGGGACCGTCCTGCCGCCGCGCTGGGTCCCGTTCTGCACTGAAAACTTCCCCGGTTTTCCCTAACGCCTCTTTTCGTGTTGGTTTTGAGGGGGAAGTTAACAATTTTTTTTTTTTTTAATTTTTTTGTTGTTGTTGTTCACGGGTTTTTTTCTTGATTGGGGAGCGGTTTTCTCTAATCTGTTCACTTCCCGCCCCCCTCCCTTTTCAGCAGCCCATTTAGGTCCACAAGAACATTGTTGCCTTGAAAAAAAAAAATAGACCTCCGGTGGCTAGAATGTCTTTGACTTTTCTGGAAAGCTTTTTACCCTTTAAAATACGATCCTGGTTAGAAAGTGCTGTGGGTTTAAAGGGACTGCTTCAAGGCCCAGCTGGTGTGTCCCTGTATGTGTACGGAATGAACCTCACAGGCAGGGTTGAAATTGTGATGCTGTAATATAGAAAGTTATTAATGTTGTTATCAATACAAATAAAAATGTGTTTCATTTTTGGCAAGGTATTGCAATCCCTCATACTTAAGTGAGGGAAGTTTAGACTGAACATCCTCTTCCTGCAGGTAGTGCTTTAGGTAACTTCACTCCTGTGCATGATCTGGGGTAAGACAAAGCAGAAGTAGTGACCCTGTGGTCCTTGGCATAATTTCTCAGCCCTTCTTCCTGGTGAAGGACCTCATCCAGTCTTACTTCAGATGTGAAGAGTCCTAGGTTTTGCTCTTTTAAGTCTTGTTTCAATGTTTGTTTTGGGTCTTTTTTACTCTTATAATTACTTAAGCATATTTTGGTTTCCTGTGCTTTCTAAAATTATTTTCATATCCTTGTTGCAGAGAAAAATGTTTGCAAACATGAACGTGACTCACAGGAAAATACAAAGTGTCTTTTAAAGAAAAAAATAAAACTATGCATTTGAGGGGTTCAAATGACAAGTGCTGAGCCATGCAGACATCTGATTTTTGTTTTATGAAAAATGGCGATTATTCAGATATTCGAATATTATGTAACACGCTAACAGAATCTGATACAAGTATATTTGGGAAGTAAAGAACTCTAGACTTACATATATGAAAATGCTCAGGAAAGCTAAGAAAAATCAGCTACAGACAGTAATTCCATGTGCCTAATGGGTCTGATAAAGGGAAACCTATCACCAGAAACTAAGCCTCCTTTGAGGAGGTACAGGCTGCTCACAGGCAGTGCGTGGAGTTAAGATGTAACCTCTATCTCTCTTAACAGAGATTGTAAGGAAGCCCAGTTCCAGCAGGATGAATGCGACGCCTCAGCTCGGTGTCTGGGCACAGCCTGTGGAAGTTGTTCCCTCCCTTCCCACATTCAGGCCCAGTGTGGCTCACCCACACATGTCGACCACGAACCAAGCCTGGGTATGTGGTTGTCAATCTTCTGGCACAGGTTTCTGTGCACATCAATCTTTGTGAATACACCTAGTGATGGTGTCTGTAGGTGGCAGAACACTAGGATCAGTGAGTGCTTAATCTGCTAAAGTATCTGATCAGCCTGTGGTAAAGTCAATCCCAGCATTGTTTAAAGACCACGGGATCTGTCTCGAAAATTTAAAGTTACTAGGAAGCTCTCCTTGCCTTGGAGGTTACAAAGCAGCAGTTAATAGCAGTCTCTGTGTGTAGGATACATGCATAGCTGAAACATTCTGTGCACTTCGGCAATACTTCTTCAGATATTGATTGGGCTTGGAGGTTTTTTTGTTTTGTTGTCGTTTTTATTTTGTTTTTGAGATTTTCAAATTCACTAAAGCAAGGGTAAAGTATTTATTACCTTTATAGTACAGTTACAAAATTCTTTACTTGGGGAAGCACTGATTTTATGCTGATGTTTGAGAAATAATTTGCCAGTTTTAAATACTTATCACAGTATGAAAAGAGGAGTTTAAATACACTTATTGCCTGGCTCCTTACGTTTTACCAGACTGCTCATCTACTGCAAAATCTATGCAGCCGCAGTGCCACCTTTTGGCTAAAATGTTTTTCTTGTAAGTAACAACATCGCTTTCCCTCAACTGCTGGAGTTAACTGTTTCAATACGCAGAATTTTGAGAGAACACCGAAACATCCATTGTCCAGCCGCACACCTCTGGAGTGGCAAAAAGTATAAAAAAATACATGAAGCCTTACCAAGAATCATGTATGCCTTCTCTAGTTCCACTGTTGACAGAAACAATAAATGCATTAACTTCAAAACTGGAGAAGCACTTCAGCCAGCATGGAAGAAACAAAACACAGGACTCTGACTAAAATATAGAAAGAGAAACTTAATTATACAGATAATACAGAAAGAGAAACTGAATTAATGGGAAAGGGTTTGTTGGATTAAGTGTACATAACAGAGAACAATGTCTAGAAGTAACCCAGGAGCTTATTTAGCTGATGCCAGTTTTGCAAGTGACATAATATAAAATGAATATAAATGAATAATGAATATAAAGCAGGAAGTTTGCTTTTTCCCTAACGGCATCCAGCTTACTGAAATCACACTGTGGGCCACACAGTTTTCCTCTTTCCCTCTGCAAACCGCAGGAAACTGCCAGATTATGTGAGTCCTTCAGCATCCAGTAAATGTGCTAGCAGTGGATGCAGCTATCTCACCATCTACCAGCATTTCTTTCCCTTACTTTCAGCTCCAGGATCTCAGCCCCCCAGGTGTGTCATACCCACCTTAGGTGAAAACATTTTAGCACTGGGGAGGTTGATGAAGCCTTAATAAAGAGTGGGAAGAAGATGTTACTTCTATAAAATAACAAACTTCAGCCATGAAAAGAATTTGCTCTACCTCACCTTGTCACCTTCTCTGTAGTGATAACTTGGGGTTATTTTGGAAAAATGTTGCTCCTACTTCATCCAGTACACAAAATCACTGGCAGTGAATAGAGTCAGAGGCCAAGAAAGTTACTGGGGGGGGGAAACAAGTCCGGAATGTATTGTGTCACTAATTCCATTAGGTAGAATATAACCATTTAGAACTGGGGGTTGAAGTTGACTGTATTGAGCTGACTGACTCTTTAAAACAGTGCTGTTGAGAAAAACAGCTTCTAATTGCCTGAGCTTTCTTGTTTGTTTGAATCATGAACTCATGGCTTTGTTCTAACATTCACAGACTCTGAATAATATAAACAAGGGCTTGTCTAAGGATACATGTATATATATATATATTACGTGATCACACAATCCATACAGTTGGCAAGCTCCATAAATGAGTGCTAAACTAGCTGAAGAAACAAAACTCCTCTATATAAAGAGGCAGCAAGGCATTAAGTTCCACTGAGAGGCAGGAGAAGTTACTGAAGCCTTTTCAGGGCAGTTACTGCTGTACAGTGCTGGTTTATATTTGTTATTCTTACAATATGAGAGTCCTGCTTTGGGGACCTGTGGGGAAGGAAATGGCTTTAACATTTGCAGTGATGATTAACTAGCGTGTTATGTCTCTTGATCCATGCTCCCTAAGAATACATGAAAACATCCTGCTCCTCGTACCTATTCTCCTCCTGCTCAGCCCTGTCAGCAGCTGGGGGAACAGCCTGCAGTGGCCCACCAGGAGTCAAGAAATTCAGTTTTTAAGCTTAGTTCACATTCAGCTCTGACTGAAGCTGTTATTGTTCACTTCCAACACGAAGTTCAGCTAAACTTCAAAATAATATTCAAGTTCAGTTCTGGTTCAAGAAAAGTTAAAAAAAAAATTGTTCAAACTGATTTTTGGTTCAGAGTAAGTTTAACTCCCCAGTACCAGCAGTAGTCAGTAACTATTTTATCTTCTTAAATTATGAATTTGTCTTGCCTTACAATAAGGAAATTCATTCCACTCAAATGTATGCTGAGTAGGCATCCTTAGAAATGTTCAGCTGCCCCAGCAGAGCAGGAAAGTTTCTTAGGAGCCTCCAGATTTCCTCCACACTTGATTTATCTTCCATTCATTAATCCATAATTTCACCACTCATTTCAGATGAATTAGAACTGGGCACAGGGTGTGCAGAAAACTTACTAAAATCAGATGCCTTGCCAAAGGTCCGGGGTTTTTTTGCTTCCTAGCCTTTGTTAGTATTCACAAATCATGTCACAGCGTCTGCCTAGAACTTTCATCTTGCTCAGTAAATATCTATTTATAGAAACTCTTGTTGATTGCTGGTCTTCTTCTAATGGGTTTTACAATCTGGTCAATTAGGAAGCAGCAAAATGTTATTATCTTTACCTGAGGATAATGTAAAATACAACAGGAGAGACCTGTCACATACTCAAGCAGTTCTAGTTTCATCATATTTTGTAGGACATCAAACCTGGCAGAATACAAATGGTGTCTCAAAGCGTCATTGACTGTCAATGCAATTATAAAGGAAATCTGTTCTTGACTACTGAACATTTCCACATAGATCAGAAGTTAATCATTAGGAACAACATTCATTATGACTGTTTAGGGAAATGGCATTGTCTAGTGGTCAGTGCACGGGACTAACAAAACAGAGCTGCTGACTGAACTGATGGAAACACATCCTCAAGCTCCTCCAGCTTGCATTGTGTGGCTGCATCAATAATACAGGAAAGCTCATCCATATCCATTAACAAGAGAGGCTAGACAAGGTGGAAGCAAGTGGGATCTTTGCACAGAGCTGTGACATTACATACCTGTGAATTTACTCATATTAGGAGTAAATTTTAAAAATTATACATTAGTTTTGTTTGCTCCTTTCAAATCAAGTAAGCTTCAGCAGGCGAGCCACTGTTTTGTTTGCTTGCAAGTTTTTTTTCTTGTTGGAATAAGAAATATAGGATAGCTTCAACAGTTAATGATTATCAGTACTGTTAATATTTTTTCTGATTAGATTATGAGATTTCTCTGATTGCTGAGGAAAATTATGCCAGGGAACTTTAAGCACCACACCTCAGTAGTGATCAAGAAAAAATAGGAAAAATAATTCTAATTCAGCATGCATGGTTTACCTGCCTGTATGTAATCACATTATACATTGGAAGAATTTCTGAAAAGGTTGTGCAAAGTCTGAAAGGATTGTTCAATAAACAATGAACCACAGATTTTCCCCTGCATGGTCTGAGTCCAAACATGAGCAGACTGTCAAATAACAAACAGGCATGTCACATAATTAAAACTGTCTAGTAAAAGAGATGAGCTTGTCAAGAGTGTTTTTCAGTTTGAAAAAAAATACAAGTAATAAACCTCCTACTCATCACTAAAAAAGAATTAACCATTTTGGGTATTTGTTTAATACATTTACATTTCAAGCATATTTTAAAGAAAATTTACAAACAAGCTGGAACAATGCCACAAAATACAATTATTCTTGTTATGCTCTGCAACCAAGGTCATTGGTTTGACTATGGATAATTACAACGTGATCATGAAGTGCATGATGAAATAAATTAAGTGGTTCCAAGACAGTCCTGCACAGATTGTTGTAAACACAGAGCTATGCAACAGATCTGAGTTAGCTGGAATTAAACATGAAACATTCATCTGGACTCCGTTGGAAATGGCTGTCAGCGATGCTCTGCGGTGGTGAGGATATGATTAGTGGCCTTTGCATCACAGAAGTACCGTCGCAATTTACACTTCTGCTGGCGGCATCAGTGCAGAGCAAAGAGAAATGCGGCTGAGCACATCCCAAAGCAGGCTGGACCAAAACCAGAATTCTCTGTGGAGCAGTATAACAGTAAAATAATAGATTTATTACCCAAGTGAAAGAGCAGACATCAGTTCACACACCTGTGCTTCAGCCAGAACTCCTTCCTCCAGCTGAGCCTACGCAATCAAGGAAACCACTAACTCCTGCAGGTCCTTAGCTCAGATCCAGTTTGGGCTGACTGCGACTGAACTGCATCATTCCTGAAGGCTGGGCAGTGGGCAAGCATACCTTAAAAACACTCTTCTTCACTCACATGGGATCCATGACGGGGAGCACTTGCACCTAGTGAGACAACGAAATGCCTTCAGCCTGCTGTCTCGTTCCAGTTTCCCCACATCTTCCACCTCATCCCTCCCTGCTTTTCTGCGGATCCTACTGTTGCAACACCCACTCTCTGAAAGGGCTGGAGAAGCACAACCCGTCCTTTATCTTCCCTTTAAATGGATGTTGAAGAAACCCTTATAAAATCTGTGTGTGCTGTTAACACACCTTAGGCAGCCTCAGGCAGATCTGCAATGTAAGGAAGCAGATGGGAGTTCCAGGTTGAAAAGGGAAGTGGGTCCAGCAGGGCTCTGCTAGGAAAGCTGCTGGCATGCCTCATCTCAGTCACCTGATGGGTGAGCAGACACATAGTCCTTCACCTCTCCCCTTCCCTCATTTTTTTCTGTCCCTGCAGGATAAATTCCTTGAGAGAAGCCCTTAGCAACTAAAGGATAAACTTGGCTGGGAGGAGATGGACCAAATGAGGAAGAGAAGGGAAGGAAATGGTTTATGTTCACACACATATGTGTGTCTCATCCCTGTCTTGGGTAGGAAAGAGGGAGTCAAAAAGCAGGAGAGGAAGTCAGCTGATGAATGGCTTCAGGCAAAAGTGAGAATTACCTGGCAGAGTTGCTCCATAGAGCAGTATACATTTTAAAACAATTTTTAAAGCTAACTGCTTTGGATAGAGGTATCTGTCCCCAGAGCAATCAACAATGGAAAATCAAGCAACAATAATTTTCCATTCCAATGACCAGTGCTATAATTAGATAATAATGCTAAAAATTTAGTCCACTTTGAGGTGAAACAGGAAAGTCATGTGTGCTGCCTGACAGCTAAAGAAAAAAAAACCCTGTTAATTCATTTACAGGGACTGTTTCTGCGGTCAGACGTATATTTCTTTAGTAGTGAAAACTCAGCAGCTCCAAATTATTACTGCTGAACTAAGGAGAAGCTGAGCTCTCAAACATCATGTGACACCAAGGACCAGACACCCTGCACACATCATTGATGACCTGGACAGCAGGCATGGACTGTAAACTCTCCTCTAAGCCAAGGAGTCAAAGCTGGCAAATGACAAACATATTGACCAGTGTGAGAAAACCTGGAATACCACTGCTTGTAACACATTTGTTTCATGGCACAAGAGGACAAGTTTGTCTTAGAAAAACACTGCCTTCAGTCTTAAGAGGAAGAACACCACTGGAAAAAGCATACAAAACTTACAAAGCACATGACTGGAGTCACAGGATGGAATCCTAATTAATATATTTTTTTAAAAAAAGCTCAATTTTAAGTCTTCATTCAGATACTAGTTTGATTCAGCATTGCATTATAGGCTAAAAAAATGCTAATTAAAAACCCTCCAAATAATATAAATATTATTTTCTCTCTAAAATGAGAGGGAACCACTTCAAGTTATGCCAGGGGAGGTTTGGATTGCATATTGGGACAAATTTCTTCACTGAAAGTGTTGTCAAGCACTGGACAGGCTGCCCAGGGAAGTGATTGAGTCACCATCCCTTGAGGCATTTCAATAATATGTAGATGTGGCACTGAAAGACGTGGTTAATGATGGACTTGGCAGTGCTGGGTTAGTCACTGGACTCAGTGATTTAAAGATCTTTTCCACCCTAAATGATTCTATGATTCTGTGATTCTGCTTGTTCCTATGATCTGGGGTACAAACTGAGATTTGAATGTGAAATCGATGCAGGCATGTGAACATGGAAAATATATCGGATCCCATGTAAGCATTCCCAAACTTGTTTCATTAAATAAATAAACCAAAACAAAACAAACAAAAATAAAAACAAAACAAATTTTAAAAACCAAAGCAAACAAACAAGAAAACCCAAACCAGAATTATAGATTCAGACCTATTTTTTGCTAGATAATAAGGTTCTTTTCACTGCTTCTGAATCTTTTGGATCATTATCCAGAGATATAAATTTTTCCATTTGCATTATAGAGAGAGTATAAACAAAAAGTTTTGGAATTCGTTCTGGGAATAGATCCTTTCAGCTACATATAGAGGAGTTGTACCTACCCTGGTAGTTCTATTGTGTTTTCCCATTAATTCTGTATTTTTCTTTTTTAATTGTATTTCCACACTTAAAATTACTAAAATCTATCTGAAAATAAGACAATAGTAACTGAACATACTGTTGAATCTGCCCAGAAAAAACAGGAAATGCATGTTTTAATATGGCAAGTGGATTAAATTTCTGAGTAGGTTTATTATTCTTAACGGGATCAAGTCAATCTCCTAAGAAGCACAAGGAGCTCCACAGTATCAGATTCAAATGCTGATGTGCAGCCCTCTGACATTGTGGGATTCATAAACCAATTTCTTGTTGTTTTTTTCTTTTTTTATTCTACAGAGAGGTGTACTGGGATTCAGGTAATTCATGTGTGACAGATCCATGAGGCATCCACCTGCAAGTGACACAAAATGGGCAAAGCAAGCACAAGTTTTTGCATCTGTCCAACTCCAACAAGGCTCGAGTAGGTGGTTCCCAGCCCTAAAACACACACGGTACCAACAGCAAGGTCAAAGGATCTACACCACCACACTTTCTCAAGTGATTGTGCTGCTGCACAAATCTCTGCTCTCATGGTGACTTGTTTGATAGCTGAAGTGGGCACATGTAAAGATTAGGTGTGTGATACATTTTACATACATGGATATTTTCACCACTCAACTTGGGAGCCCAGTCTTCCAATAGAAAGCTGCAGGCACCTCCAAAGGGCAATCCAGAGCTCCTGCTTTGAGAGTGCTGGATTTTTCTCTGAAGGAACTCATCTCTCCCTCCACTAGCTCCTTAGCAAGGCTGGAGGGTTGGTAGTGAGTCCATTCCTTATGGGCAGTAGGGACAGAAGGGCAGCAGGATGCCAGGACTGCCCAGCTCCTATGCACAGTAGCATTCTTTGCCATGAGGTCATGAGTCTACAGCCTGAGATACCTGACATTAGGCTGAGTAAACGAGCCCTTTGCATCCTTACCTCTTCTTGGTCAACTCAGCTCAGATGGAAAGAGAAATTTGCAGGGTAAAGGATTGGCTGGATGGACACAGACGGAGAGTTGTGGTCAATGGTTCTATGTCCAGCTGGAGGTAGGTGACAAGCAGTGTCTTTCAGAGCTCTGACCTGAGACAGGTGCTCTTCAGTATCTTCCTCGATGACACAGAGAGTGGGATCAAGTGCACCCTCAGCAAGTTTGCAGATGGCATCAAGCTGAGCAGCGCAGGTGACACAACAGAAGGAATGGATGACATCCAGGGGCACCTGCACAAGCTTGAGAAGTGGGCCCACGAGAATCTCATGAAGTTGAACAAGTCCAAGTACAAGGTCCTGCATCTGGGTTGGGGAATCCCAGACATGAGCACAGCCTGAGAGAGAAACTCATTGAGAGTAGCCCTAACAAGAAGGAGTTGGGGTTTCTTGAGGATGGAAAGCTGGACATGACCCAGCGATGTGCACTCACAGCCCAGAGTGCACTCCTGGGCTGCTTCAAAAGCAGCGTGGGCAGAGGGGAGATGATTCTGCCCTGTGCTCCCCTGGTGAGACCCCACCTGGACTGCTGTGTCCGGCTCAGGGGGCCCCAGTACATGACAGGTGTGGATTTGTTAGAGTGGGTCCAGGGAAGGGACATGAAGAGGATCAGAGGAATGGAGCACCTCTTCTATGCAGACAGTCTGGAAGAGCTGGGGTTGTTCAGCCTGGAGAAGAAAAGGCTCTGGGGAGACCACATTGTGACCTTCCAGTACCTTAAGAGGCCTTATCTAAAAGGAGGGAGAGGTACTTTGTATATAGGCAAATAGTGACAGGATAAGGGACAATGGTTTTAAACTAACGGAGGGCAGGTTTAGATTAGATGTTAGGAACAAATTCTTTACTCAGAGGGTGGTGAGGCACTGGAACGGGTTGCCCAGAGAAGTTGTGGATGTCTCATCCCTGGAAGTGTTCAAGGCCAGGTTGAAGGGAATGCTGAGAAATCTGATCTAGGCCCAAGGTAGTGAGGGTTGGAACCAGACCATCTTTAAGGTCCCTCTCAATCCAGGCTGCTCCATGAATCTGTGATAAAAATGCGACAGTAGAGGGCAACAGGTTTTGATCAGCCCAGAGCTACATACACAGTTTAGTTTGGACATTAAGGGAATTCTCAAATTTTGAGCAAACTGTCTTATATTGAAAAATTAAGTGGCATAACATTATTCAAGTGTGTATTTCACCTTGGCAGCCACAAAGTTGACTATATTTTTTTGCAAAATTCTGCATAGACTGTCCAAAAATTCCAAATGGTCAACATCCCACTAATGAACCTCATCACGTAACTTGCATTCACTTCTTCTTCACGTTCAGGAAAATCCTGAACAGTTATGAAGAGCACAGTGATACTGAAATACCAGCTGCAATATTATGTCCTTTTCATACAAGTTTCCTCCAGAAGAGTGGCAAAAGCAATTAACAACACCAACAAAAAAAGATCTGTTTACTGTAAAAAAAGGACTAAAAAGATGAAAGAGAAAAGTCATATTTTTAATATGTCTTAAAAAAATGAAATTTTGCTACTGTTATTATGTAATGTATTTTTAGTTTGATACCAAGGAACATAGTTGAGCATAATGCTAAATGTTACATTTTATCACCTTATCCGAGGTGATAAAAACATGTTGGCTTTTGTAGTTAAGAGACACAAAAGAGTAACCCAAAATAAACACTGTCACTATCCCCCTTGAACACCAAAGCACAGGTATGCAGGTATGGTAACTAAGACATACATCTGGATGTAGGCTTTGGCCTCGACCTGGGACCAGTGCCTCTAGAACTACAGTGAAATACCTGGTCAAAAACTCTGAGCACAGACTGAGAACAAGGTGCTTCAAATATCATGGCCATTGGAGGCAGAGCTGAGCTTTATCATTCGAGGGACAAGACAGGGAAATCTCCTTCTTGCCCTTCCCTTGATTCATCCTGTCCCTTGTGTTTACCAGTATACCTTGGAAGGGAAAAATCCTTCCCCTTCTTCCAGTGTCTTCTATCTATTTGTAAAATATCCACAAATGACTTTGCAGTGGTTGTCTTCCAGGCTGTTCTCCTCTCGCTATTTTCCAAACCCATATTAAAGTGGCTTCTGCTTATTTGCAAACAGAGCACAGAACTAAAACCAATGGAGGAGGGTAAGAACTGTTTGGCTGGGATCAAATATTTTATTATACATATGATGCAGGTCTCTTTCCGATGTAAACAGACTAGATAAGAGGAATGAACTTCAGTTTCTCTTTAGAGAAATGTTTTCTCTTATTTTCACCTCTCTTTTCTTTGTTTTGAAGATTCCTCCTTGCAAGAAAAGCTTTTGCAAAGACAATAATCAAATGGTTTGTATAGTTATTAAACCACTTTTGTGGGGGAAGCGACAATTCTGTTACTTAAAAATGTATGTGTAAAGTAGTCTAAAAATAGGAAGTGAATCCCCCATGAACCATGATTGTTTTGTACTTTCCCTGCATACAGGCTGGAGTACTTAGTAAAACACAGGTTTCTAAATTAATGCAGAGCTTTTAGGTGCCAACACCGAAACTTATCTGAGTGTAAGAAAGGCGCAAGCAGCATACTCAAGACTCAGGACCAATTTTTAGAAGCAAATTGCTGTCTAGTGAAAAAAGAGAGGCAGAAATACTTAAAGTCCTTTTGAGTGTCTGGGTGAAATATGTATCAGCTTGGAGGCATCCCATAGCTAGGAGGGATACACGCCATCCACCACCTCTGCAGTCACACAGCCTGTTCAAACGGAGAGGACAGGGTTTACACCTGTGTGCCCTCTTCTCCCCTTCTTACTTGTCTCATGCACCCAGTCACAGATCTCCAACCCAAAATGCAGGTGCCAACAACTAAGACATGCGGGCAGCATGTTTGAAGGGGTGATGTCTTTAAAACAATGTTCAAATCCTAAGCAAGCAGTTTGGTGCAGCTGTGCCTCTCCATGACGAGCTGCTGGGATAAGACACAAAAGCTGCTAATTTGGTTCTGGCTTTGGTTGAGATAAAGTTAATTTTCTTCATAGTAGCTGGTATGGGGCCGTGTTTTGGATTTGTGAGGAAAACTGTTGGTAATTCAGGGATGTTCTTGTTATTGTTGAGCAGTGCTTACACAGAGTCCAAGATTTTACTGCCTCTCATGCCACCCCACCAGCCAGAAGGCTGAGGGTGCACGAGAAGATGGGAGAGGACACAACCAGGACAACTGACCCCAACTGACCACAGGGACATTCCACACCATATGGCATCCTGTTCAGTATATAGAGCTGGGGGAAGAAGAAGGAACAGACGTCTTCCCAAGTCACTGCTAAGTGTGATAGATCCCTACTGTCCTAGAGATGGCTGAACACCTGCCTGCCCATAGGATGTGATGAATAAATTCCTTGTTTTCCTTCGCTTGTGTGCACACCTTTTGCTTTACCTTTAAACTGTCTTTATCCCTACCCACGGGTTTTCTCAAGTTTACCCTTCCAATTCTCTCATGCATCCCACCGAGGGAAAGTACATGGGCACCAGGATGGTACTTCATTGCCAGCTGGGGTTAAACCATGGCACGTAATCAACAGTCACACTGTTGATGTTGATAAAGGCCATGCTCAGGCTAGAGCTTCTGGATCCAGCATTACAGGAAGAGTTACATTTATATTCTTGATGCACTTGTATTCAGAGACCATCTAGTCAAGATCACAAGACAGAAATGGTTTAGCCTTGACATCATTGGCAATTCTAAAATTGAAAAGAATTGTTGTTTTTCTCTCTCCCTTAGAGAATTGTGCTCAATATTTTCAAGGAACTGTCATTTCCTGTAAAATAATGTTTATGGTGGCAGGCTCTCAGTCTTTCTGGTATTTTTTTTTCAGAACATTATTATTTATTGTAGTTGTTCTTTGTTCTCTGGGGTTTTTTCTGACTTTCAGCAGGGCTGCCCCATGCCTTTCCAAAGTGTGGAGATTTTACAGTAGCGTGGCTCAGAGTAATTTCAATCTATTTAAATGGATGCTGAAAATGCCATCAAACTTAGGTGCCCACTTGAAGGAGATTGTAAGATGAACATCAAAGGAAGAGGATGTCCATGTCTGCATTTTCCCCTTTGAATGCACCAGGCAGCTCCATGCAACAGCCACGTTTGTTTAAATCAACACAGACCGGGAAACCACGCTAGCTGCCTTCCAGTTTCCTGCTTTTCCTTAGACCTCCCAATAGCTACCCCACACCCTGATCACCATTAGGTCCATATAGATGGGTAGTATTCAACCATTCACATACATTCACAATGAAAAATCATATAAGGAGGATGCTGAAGACCTTGGCATGACACAATAGATTCCTATTACTAGGTGGTTAAGTTCCACCTCTACCTCAAATCTTCTGGATAAAGCTGCTGTCCAGTTGTAAACAGAAGGCAATCACACAGTATCAGAATTTAGACCTAGATCTGACTTATATTGAAGGAATTTATCTCAGTATGCCTAGTTAATTCTGAACAGAAGTCAATCACAAATGTGCTTCTCACAATAGGGAGCTGCCTCAGCATTTTCAAATCTTCTAGGTTGCAAAAGCAAAATTATTTGCCCCATTCACAGTCCTTGTTAGCCATGCACTTTCCACTGGCTGCAGAAAACTGTAAGAATTGCTCAGTGGCAAAACACGCAATTTGGCAATGCAGTTTGTGGTCACTAAAAGGAAATCCCATGACAACAATGACTTCAGGGAACAGGTTATGGCTCAAAGACATGAAAGGAGAGGAGTGAAAGACTCAAGTTCTGTGCCTTCCCCAGGAGACAAAACGTCCACCAAACGCCTACTGTGACTAGTGACCTAGTGGGGCTGAGACTCAAAGTGCATTGGGTCATGAAAGGTGCTGACAGCATCTCCCCAGACTGTGGAGTTAGAAGGAATATAGGCATAATATTCTGCCACATTTTTACTAGGAAACGTGGAGACAGCAGGCAGTGTTCTCCCACTTCCCCTCTGCTCTCTCTCACAGACACTTCCTTTGTCTGTACCAGCTGGGTTATTAACAGAATATTGGTTTTCATTCCACTTGTCCTCCCTTTGGGCTTTCTATACTTCTGGTCACAGAGAAGAAGGTAAATAAACCTTTTCAATTACATAGTCAGTCAGAATTTTTCCACACTCACCCAATCTATTAATTTTTTTGTACTTCAAATTTGGTTTTAACCCCCTTCCCTTACACTTAGCGTGTTTCAGTTTGCATCTGAATGTCCCAATAGAAAAAAGCACAACCCTCTCCCTGCAGAAATCCGAAAACAGTTCTTGCAAGACTCATTTTATGAGAACATCCATTTTTCCCTTTGTGTAGAAAAACTAATGCTTCTATAGACCTGAGAAATGGTCCAAAAGGGAAGATACTTACCATTACCTTCCAGCTGTGCAAAATATTGCAGTTTTCACATCAGAGAACCAAATGCTTGGGTTTCTTGTCAGATGACTTTCACAGATATATAAGAATATATTTCTTACTTTCCAAGTGGACTTTAAATGTAAGTAAGTTTAAAGAGTTGGTACTCCACAGACCAAACTCTTACTACAGAGGGAAAATACAGTTGGGTGTATTAGCTTCCAGACTAGCATTACTTTAGCTTTTTGAGCTAAGTTGAATTGGTGCTGCAATGTGTACTGCTGTATGACTCTAGGAAAACAACTATTCTAGCCTTGGGGCATCTTAAACACAGGGCATGGAGTCAACTGACATAAAAGAGTACAAAGACCATTTCTGTGCTAAATAAGAAAAGAATTCCTTATTGGTAAGCACAGTGGTTCTGATACAAGGGAGATCAAAGAGTAGCTCTTTTCTAAATGTATGTCCAAGCATATTTTCATTCATACCACCACTCCTTCTGCTTACCATTCCCTGAAATCACTTGGCCCTATTCTGCCGACGCTAGCTCTTCCACCCTTATCCCTGGAGACCCAGGACTCTGGATTCCCTCTTCAGGCATATACAAAGAAAATTCTGGGCTAATTCACTTTCCTGAACCCTTTCCCATGGACACAGAGCAAGTAGCAAAGACAAGTAATTACTAAATGGAGATAGCTAGAGGTTTACTGTCATCAACTCACACAGACAACCTGGATACTGAGAGAAGAATAATTTTTTGTATGCTTGCAAAGTCTTGGTGAATGAAAAATGCAACATATTTTTCAGCAGTGTGAAAGAATAGCTTTTCTCCTTTCAAAAAGAATTTGCAACCTTCTTGTAAAACCCTAAGAATGTAAGTATTCTATTGAAATAAATATTTGTCCTGTATGTATACACATATATAATAATAGTCTGAGAAGGTGATGACCTCTCCAGAGATTTTTGAATTCACCTTATGAAATGGAGCTTACTGCTGCCAGCAGTGAGCAGGCCAACTATATTATGACTGCATTCAGATTCAGACTATTTCATGGTCCCTTCCTCCCTCCCCCCCTCCCTCCAGAAGAGGTAGTTCAGTTACAGAGCCAAGGATACTTCCCTGCTCCAGAAGCTCACTTTCAAAGTCCCACTCTTAGACAGACCCTGCTCCTACCTTCCTGATAGCATTTGTTCCTGTATCCAACAAAATGCTGCTTTTGGCTAAAAGCAGGAAGCAATGGGGGCTGAAAGTACCACCCTCTACACTCCCCCCTTCTCCTATGTGCCTGTCCCTGCTCCCCAAATACATCAGGGTGGCAGGACAGAAGCAGGTCGGGGGATTGCACTGCTTTTTAGTAATGACTTGTGACTTGTGAGACTGCTTTAGTTCCCCTGCCCAGAGATGCCTGGAAGAGTTGTCTCATCATGATTTTAAATCCTGTTTCAGCCTGTTGTTATGAGCAAGTCTCTACATGACTGCCTCTCTGTCCCACTCCAGCCTGGAGCAAGCAATCTGTAGGGGTGTGGGTCTCTGTTCTCAGCCTGAGCCTCAGCCCTGCTGTACCTTTGCAGGAAGGAGCTAAGAGACAGACAACCACAGTGTGTTTCGTCTGGTGTCCGAAAGCCTGCATTGGATAAGGAAAAGGATTGCTGAGATCATGACACTTCTTCCAAGTCAAAATGTTAATTTTGAACTAATTAGACACAGATTTAACAAAATGTACAGGAGAAATGTGCACTTGACTTCCCTGACCTGCTGTAGAGGCCTTCATTGTGCTGCTGCTGGTGTTACTATCCTTAACCATGATGTCTGTGCTCCCATAAGACTTGGTGGAGTGGCTGGAGGGGAACAGACAGAATCGATGGGGAGCCTGAGCACTCCCTGCATCCTTTACCAGAAGCTGTGATACAGCAGCTATGGACTCACCTGCAAGGGCACTTTCTGGCATTGATAAAGGCAGAGCATAGATGTGACAGCAGGAAGCAGGGCCACAGTTGCCGATAAAATATAATTAATTCCCAGATATGGCCTCAAATATCACGTGGGTGACACCAGTCATCCTAGTTCAGAGACAAGCCTGAAACCTCTCACAGAGTGGAACACAAGAAATCTTTTCAAGATGAAAACCCCACCCTTCTTCTTTAAGCCTCCCTGACTTCTCCAAGGGATCAGGTATCTGCCATGACCATCATAGGCAGGCAGCACTGCTGTCATTGAGAACATTTTTAACTAGGTTATTGTTGTGCCTATTGGAGCAGACTGTAGAGGGTTCACTGAATTTTTGGCCTGAGACCCAGTCTTTTGGTGGAGGAAGAGAATGGCAGTGAATAAAAATATCTTAGAAATGAACTGGCTCAATAAGAAGAACCTTGTGGGAGGCAGGGAGCAGCTCATGCTCAGTGCTTGATTCTCCCCCTCTGCTGAATGCTTTGACTGTACAGTCTGCGTGGTCAGGAACGAAATGCCTTCGCTGTCAGGCAGTTTGAGGGACATCCAACTCATAGTCTGGCATTTCCAGGGTAAGAAGGCTGCAAGAGACCTTCTGCTACTTGAGTCCAATTTTAGAACAGCGGCACTGCTCCCCATCAGCATCACCAGGACATCTCTGGATTGTCAATAGGCTGGGCGATAAAATGGACTAACACCTTGCTACACTGACACACATGAATTTCCATGGTCAGCGAAAGACCTTAATTTGAGGAATATTGAAAACTAAGTATCAACTCCTTTGTGCTGAACCATCACCCAAAAGCGGATTTTAAAAATAAATCGGGCACATTGGGAACTCAGCTGTCATAATTTGCTAATATGTAAAACACTTATGCACACAAAGTGACTTAGAGACTGTTACTCTTCCTTTTTGCATTTTTTATATCCTCAAGTGAACAATAAAACCCAAATAACAGGTAAATTTTTAGAACAAAAACAACAACAAAAACTACAAAAAAAAAAGGAACAGAAGCTGGCCTCATGTCTTATTCTCTCGGGGTCTTTCCAGAAGAAATGCCATATATTGTGCATGTTGCTCTATAAGCATCCTATCAGTGCACATTGAAAAATTAGTCCTAAAGAGACAAATGGGTTTATTGCATGCACTACTTTGCTGTGAGTATATGTATATTCATTATTGTCAAATCCACTAGGGTTAAATCCTCAGGCATTAAGGTGAAAGCCAGAAATGAGAAAGGTGAGAGGAGGAAGAAATCTTAAAGTACCAAACTGAATGGGTATAAGCTGCCAGGCAATACCACTGACTGGCAGCTCGCCAAAAAAAATTCTAGCTCTTTGCAGTAGTGAGATTTAACGTGAAAGACGTTCTTGCACCTTAGAGATGCTGTATTAAGGAAGAAGCTGGGGAGTCTGACTGTCCTGTCAAAACTGATGGCTAGAAAGGAGATAAAACAGAAATAAAAAGAGACAAGAAAAGGATATTCATCTCTCCTTGTGGCTGTTCTGTATAATTTTTAGCCAGCACTGAATAAATAATTCTCAAAAACAGATCTTCTGGGCACTCCAGTTCCTGGTTCTCAGCAGTACTTCTAGGCAAAGATTCAGCAGATGCTTACCTTTGGGAATTTGTCTGCTTAATGTGCATGGAGACACCCGGGGTACATCCAGGTATCCTATAGCACTACATGATTCTGTGGAAATAGTAGCTAAGTAGGGAAATCTGCCTTCACTAAGCTGCCCAGGGGTATAACAAAATAATACTTAAGGTCTGCATGATGCAGCTGCTGTAACAATTTGTGATCATATTTGGCTGCTCCCATGTCTTATCTTAAAAATCAGAAACTTTCCTGGATCTGCTCTTAGGGTGCAGACAGCTTGATATGATCGTGTCTAAGGAGCCGAATGCTGGGAAAAATACTGTAACACATTGTAACACACATTGTAACAGCCCCCAGTTATCCCAGTTGTCAGACTGAATCAATATGGACTAAGGACTGCCATCCCACTCAGCCAATGCAGAAGCCCACACTAACCACATCCTTGCAAGATAGCTTTGGTGCCATGTTGTTGAAGCATATGTCAGAGTTAGAGCACTTTGCATCCTGAAATTCCCCAACTCCAGCTTCTCTTTTGAACTCACAAGTTGCAACTGAAACCAACAAAAAGCTCTATTAAACATTATCCTTACCTAATTGAATATATTACTTGTATATAGCAATTACCTTCTCCTTTTTACAGTATAGTAAAGCACTTATGGTATAATAAAATCTACCACACAGTGCTCAACAGCCCTGTGTGTTGAGCAATTCAGTTTTTAGTGCTTCATGTAGGTTAGGAATTGATTTTAATTGCCTGGCATAAATCACACAGTCCTACTGTAGAGATCCTTATTATTTCACAAACAGGGCTGGTTTTAATCCTCCATATTCATGAAGAATAAGAGGGAATGAAAAAATCACATTCCAAAATTTTACTTCTGAGGAAGAGAGACTGGTTATGAATTCAATGAAAATTTAAGAAATGCTCTGTACATGTCATGAGCACAGTAGTAAAGAAAACTTTGTACATCACCATTAAACCTCAGGCACTGCAACTGCTTCATGAAGTAAACCTTGACAAACTATGTGAGACTAACAGCAAAGGGAATTTGCAGTACAGATGGAAATCTATTTTGCTTATGGAACTTTCACTCTCTTCCTAGCACATCCAGAAATAATATCTCCATGTATTTTGCATATATGTTTGGATTTACAATGCACATGAGAGGGAAGCATTTTTTCATGAAGTTTTGATTCCTTTTGTAGGTTTTCTGTTCCAACACAGTCAAGTCATTTGCCTTGGTAAGAACTTAATTAAAACAAAAACTAAACCTAAAACCAAACCAAAACATCCTGCATTAAAAAAAAAAAAAAAAAAAAGACAGAGAGAGAAGGGAAAAAAAAGCAAATAGCTGAAAATGTTGTTTTAAGAGTGAAATTGAAGTGGAAATTATCTGCACATGATTGTGACCTATTATCTAATTGGTACATTGATGGTGATACCATTTTTTGTCTCTACTACACATGAACATTACAGGAAAGATATTTGTACCTCATATCTTTGAACACCTAGATCAGAAATTCAGGTCTAATCAATACTGATTTACCTTTTTGTTCAAGTATCAGCCCTGAACACCTGGTGTCTGCAGTAGTAAAGCAAGTCCCCTCAGCATTGCAGCATTCTGATGTATCTATACCATCTGCATGAGGAAAAAGCAGAAGATGAGCACTCACATACCACAGAAAGGAGTTCAATGTCTGAGTCAAAAGCAATATTTATGGTGATAGAAAGAGCCATCTTATTTTTGATTTAGTTACCGGATTTTAAAACTTTATACTTCAAGGCTCAAAGAGGATTTTTTTTTGATGTAGAGAGAAGAAATGTAATTTTAAAAATTGGAAATAATTTTCAAAGCAAATTGAAAAATCATTTACTTCTAATTAATCCCATTAATGTACCCCTTCTGAAAATGTTTAATTGTTGTTTCCAGCATTTTTGAAGACCTTTTAAATTCATTATTGGACTATCAGCTGCACATTTATCAAATCTGGACAGACTAGGTCATCATTTGTAGAACCACTTTATATAAGGGCAAGTTAACCACCACATGCAAACTGGCTTTTAAAGTTCACAGTGCTGTTTTAAAGGTCATGGTGATACTTAGTGAAAATTGAATCATGCAGAAGTCGATACAAAAAGACATATTGTCTTCCTTCAATAAGGAGCTTTAATGCTATGCCAGTTTACTTACCATCACACTCTGCAAAGTCAGCAAGCTAATAAAGAATTTAGGATTTAAGGGCCCTTTAATTCAGCATAGAAAAAATAGTTAGAAAGTGACAGACTAATAGGCCAATTATCTAAGGAATATTTTGTTTATTTGGCAGAAATTACAAGGAGATGCATAATAAAAATACCTTGAGTAACCAATTTATTCCTACATTAAAATAAACTCATTCACAACTACTGTGCTACAGAAAGAACCATTAAAATGTTCAAAGTTCTTTCCTGATGCCAAACAAAAACTCTTAACCAAGGCAATATACAATATTAATATTGTTTTATGGTCAATTTATGTCTAGACACAAGCAATAAGGGGTGGAAGAATACTACAGAAATTACAGCTTTTATGCAGGAAACAGGAACAAAGTCCCAAAGGATTGTATCCACATTTGTCTAACTCCAGATTTAGAAATTATTATTTTTTCCATATTAGGTATGGGTCTAAAATATTAGCTGTTTTCTTTGCATGAATGAACTCTGGAGAGGGAATAGTCTGACAGTGTTTTATTAAAAAAAACTTGAATAAAATTTTGCCTTTATTTGGTTGACATAACCTAATTGTACTGTGCTTCATACTGGCTAACAAATGAACTTCATGAAACTAACCACAAGTGTCCATAGACTCTGACTACTGACACAATGTAAAAGACCACAAACATCACATACTTTAGAAGTTTAAGTTCTGCTCAAAATTAAAGAAATGCAAGCCACTATGTTTCTAAAGCAATCAAAATAGTGGTATCCCCATATTTTGTGATTCCACCAGCCTTGGCATGAGACATGAGAGAAAGTTTAAGCCCTGGTTTTTCATTTGCTTTGTAAAGAGCATTTTTGCATTAATAATCACAGGAAGGCATTATAGTTCCAGTATGAAATAAAATAATAAAATGCCAATGTATAGTTCACATATCATTAATCCAGTACCTTATCTCCTCTGAGCATTGACTTTACTAAAAATAAAATAGATAAGGAGGTAATAACTGCACAATTTCCTTACTAGGTCATGGGAAAAATGTTATTAGAAAACAATATTCTCAGGATTTTCTGAAATGACTAGTATCTAAATGTCCTAATTTGGGTCATCCCTATTTAGGCATAAGGATTCTCATTAGAAAACAGGCCATTCTGTTTCTAAAACCAAGTTTCTTCAAGATACAAGAAACGGAACTTTGGGAAATTAAGACACACATATCACTTTCAAAGTCCTTGGCTGAAACTTTAGTTTGAGTTGGGAAAAGAAAGAAAAACTATGAACTAATTTCTGTGGCCACTGTGTAACCTTTGGACTTCTTTAGACCTAGCTTCTTCCCATGTACAAGATTCCAGGAAACCAAGATATTTTGTTCCTATCAGAAAGCAGTAAGTTCTTATTAAAGAGTTACTTGTTTTCCTCCACAAACTCAAATTTTGGATCAGTTGCTGAGATACAGTGGCCAGTGCTATCCGGTCCAATTGGTGCTCCTAGAACTGTCAGTCTCAAGAACAGGGTTTGCTTAAAGGAAATATAAATCAAAATAACATACAAGCTTAAAGAGAATGGTAACACTAAATTTGTCTGATTTTTACAGTGGAATTTTCCACCTACCAAAGAAAATTCCAGGAGACAGAGAACTACACAGTGTCAGAGTGGTTTTTTTTCATTTGTGTTTAATGGAGAAGATAAAATGAATTATTCTTGTGGTGGATGAATCAAACTATCCTTTTATTGAAATATAATTGTAGGAATAATGTACAGCAAATCAGACTGCCAAAGTGAGCCCACACTAAAACAATGGTTTGATAGCTTTCTCTCCTGTTTGTACGAGTTTGCAATGAAGTAATTTTTTTATGAGGCAACAGAGACACTTTAACTAATCTACAAGATGGGACATAGGTGGGACAAATCATTTATGGATTTTTATTTCTCACAATGGCAGCTTTCTTGCTGTCCATAGATCAGAGAATCATGTTGAAAGGAACTTGTGGAGATCATCTAGTCCAACCACAGGACCAGGACTGGATCTGATAAGGATCATTAGGTCAGATGTTACTAGATCCAACATCTACTGCAACACTGTGGAAAGCAAGGTAGGAGTTTTTTAAAACACATACGGCAGTGATTTGATATTTTCAGACTAAATCTTACACAGGATGGTAACACACCAATAGGCATTATTTTCTGGAGATACAAAGCATAGAACAAAAGACATTTCATTACTATGCCATATAATGTATCCACACTGAATAAAAAACTAAGTCCTCTGTCTCTGACATCCATCTCCTTCCCTGTATCTGCAGGTAATTGTGCTGGTTTTAAGCATGCTTCTGCTGCCTGTGTCCTGGATTTCCAGTACCACAGCTCTCCCTCAGGCAGCAATCTCACATGGCTCACAGGAGTCCATTTCCACTTAGTGGAGGGTCAGAGAGGGTACAGCAAAGAGGTTGTGCTGGGTTTGGCTGGGGCTTTCTTCATAGTAGCTGGTATGGGGCCATGTTTTGGATTAGTGAGGAAAACAATGTTGGTAAAACAGGAATGTTTTAGTTACCGTTGAGCAGCACTTACAAAGAACAAGGCCTCTTCTACCTCACCCCACCCCACCAGTGAGGAGGCAGGGGAGGCACAAGGGGCTAGGAGCAGACACAACCAGGACAGCTGACCCCAGCTGACCACAGGGACATTCTAGACCATATGGTGTCATGTTCATTGTATAGAAATATGTGGGCGAGCATGTAGACATAGAAATGAAAGCAATTTTCTTGAGAACTCATAGAAATTCAGTGGAATGAGTCGGAAAAATTCCTCACTTTATGCAGAACGCTCCTGCTGTAATACTATCAGTTGTTTATCATGTCTTCAGTACAGCTATTGTCCTTCTTTACCCTTAGCAAAATCTATGATTATGGTATTCCACAAACAATTGAGGAATGTGGTGATTCACAAATACAGGTGGAATCAACAATCTTTTTTGAAAAAAAATCTACAGCAGACTTAAATCTTTTAGGGGTATCACTTGGGGGTACTGACTGATTTTCTAGAATAAGTCTATATAGTCATCAGTGAGGGGGAATGGGAATCAGGGCTGACATAATCAGCTTCAGTGCACCAAAACTTTCAATAAAAACACTCTTTGGTAAGCTCCAGTTCTGTAAAGGGCCCTCTACATAGCACAGAAGAAATGTAGGTATTTTTATGTTGAATGACTGAAGGAAATGCAATTGTAAAGTAAAGGATCTAAAAGGGGGAAACAAAGAGATAAAGCAATACCTCTCACCAGTGCATTTTTACCTGCAAACACTTAATGGAGATCCATGGGTGGATGCCTCACAGAAGTAAACTTTAAATACAGAACTCTTCAATAAAATTAGTTCAAGTGTGTGACATGAGAGCTTTTTCAAGGACCTCGGTTGCTTCCACAAAGTGTGCAACAATTAAAAATCAGCGGAAACAAGGACAGGGAAAGAGAAAATGCCTTACAGTAACAGATCTAAAGGTTTTTTCTTTTGGTTTCAGGCAGGTAGTTCTGCTTTTCCCCAGAGATAGGTGAAAGCAGAGCTCAGCTTTGCAAGTGTCTGCACATGTCTGCTGAGGGAGCACAGCCCTTGTCACCGTGAGTGCTTTGGAGGAAGGGGAGCAGTCACACGACTGCTGCCGAACGAGAGCGGCCCTCAGCAATGCAACTACTGTCATGGCCAGAAACCAGGCAGCATCTTGGCAAGTTTCCCCATGCTGTTTCCCTATGCTACTCTGTCTTAAGTGCCTCATATGAACGAGGTATGTTTTTACCGGGGAAAGACCGACTCTGCCCATGTGCCTGATGAACTCCCAATTCCTTCAAAGAGGCTGTTGACACAGCTGCCAATTAACGCCATTTGTGATGTACACAAATGACTACAGAGTCTTTGCACAGGCCAAACAGCACTTGGACTTTCATTCATTACTGTCATTGGTTAAATTTAAGCTGGTGACAGAGAACAGATGTGAGAGGTTCTTTAATCTTGAGCTTTTCCATCCAGTCCTGGAAGTATTTCCAGGGATTTTTCTGAGGGCTATAGACCCAGCTTATACTGCAGAAAAAATTATCAAGGTCACCAAAGATCTGTGTTTTGACAGTGTCCAAGCAAAAGCCACTCTTTCCTGAGCACCTCTGACATAACCTTCATCCAAATCACTTGAGGCATTATTTTGCCATACAGAAGCAGAAGGAAGACTGTCAGTGTCCATATCTCTGCACTGATCAGCCCCTCCACAGGATGAGAGGAAGATAATGCAACAGAGACCTCAGGAGCTTTTGCTATTGTGGTGTGAGCCATCAAGACACAAAGGAAAAGGAGATGGACCTTCCATCCTACTGAAATGCATATGACAGTGGCAGGCAGGATGAGTTTCTTCCAGTGTTCCCACCTCAGAAGACCGAGATCCTTCTAGGATGCTACTGTCACATCCCCAGCTGATCTATGAGCACAGAACAATTACAGCCATGTTTGTCAGATGCACTTCCACAGCTGTGCCTATGCTTCAACTTCAAATTCCCTCCCTCTGTGGCTCAGTGTTAACGTTAGTATGTGTCTGAATAGGGACATGAATTTCCTCTTGTGTCTTCCTTTGTATTGTGAATCCTCATATATCCATAAAGACATTTATAGTATAAGTTCCAGAATATTTTACACTGAGGAAAACCAATCCCACACTGACTAATTGCTCAATTTCTTCATGTGTGGTATTCAGTAATTGCATGCATAGGGAGGTGATGGTCTGTTGTTCTTTCAAAAATCTAGTAAGGATTAATGCAAAGAGATCACCTCCATTCCAAACATTTGGACAACAGATATCAACGCAAAACAGGAGAGACCTTGACCCACTGACTTCAGAAAGAACCAGGTGTCTACTACACCATTCCAAATCTGTTTGCACTTCTGAACTCTGCAGCTGTTAATATCTGTCCACAATTATCTTGCTAAACTGCTTCTATGCACATCTGTATCTGACAGGCTTAATTCTCCAGAGTACTTGAAAAAACACGCAAGATGCAGAGATACCATTAATAGGAATTCAGATGGCGAGGCTGATGATTTCTTTCTTCATCAACATCAAGAGTTTTCCTGGGAAAACAACATTTTCCTGCTGTTAGGCTTCTACATACAGGAGCTGAGAAGGGAAATAGGTGAAAACTAGTAAAAGCATACAGGAAAGTAGATTGTACCATTCTGTGGGTCACTTTCCAGGGTCATCTCATGTATCTGCTGTTCACAAGAAAACTTCTGGAGTAAAATATCTGAAAAAAAGGTCACAGAAAAATCAGGTCTAATAGAGAGAAACAGCCCACCATTTAAACCCTTTTTGCTCTATTAAAGCACATTAGGGCTATTTCTGATGTTTTCTGGTTGTTTTGAAGATGAGGCCACTCACATCAATGAATCTCTCCCTGATGCATTGATTTCATTTTACTTTGTCTCTTTTATTGGCAAACAGGTTAAAACACATATTTACGCATTAATTTCTAAGAGCTTTGGCTCAGGCAAAATAATCTACATCTACAGAAAAATAAACAGCCAACAAACGGATTATAGAGCATTTGCCAAAGGTTCAGACTCATTGCTGAATAATTTTTTCCTTTCAGTCTGGATACCAGCCCACAGTACTGAAAATTTACATGGCAAGTATAACCAGTGACCTCCACTTTGTCTATTCTATTGCAAGCACAGCAATGAAAACAAAAAAATAATTTTAAGCACAATCAGCTTTCCCTCTTACTTAAAATCCATACATTGATTTTCATAGAATCACAGAATAATTTGAGTGGGGAGGAACCTCTGATCCAGTTCTCAGCCCAAATCAAGGCCAGCCTCAAAGTTAGACAAGCTTTTCCCATTCTTAGAGTCTCCAAGGATGGAAATTGCTCAGTCTCAGCACAGCTTGCTTCAGTGTTTGATGACTCTCATTATTAAAAAAAACCCCAAACATAATATCTATTTGGAATTTCTGTTTTGTCCATTGCCTCTTGTCCTTTCACTGTGCACTTCCAGAGTATGGTCTCAACTTCCTTATAACCAGACATTAGGTAACTGAAGGCAGCAATGAGATCCTCTCTTTGCCTTCCCTTTCTCAGACAGAAAAAATAGTTCTCTTAGCAGCATTTCCTACATCAAATGCTGCAGCCCCAGCCATCCTGGTGGCCCTCTGCTGAACTCATTCCAGTGACTTAATGAATTTTCGCTGCCATCTATGCCTACTGTATCTCGGTACACTTCATAACCTCTGTGAGCTAATGAGATGAAGTGTAAGTTTGTGTGTGAGTGAATCTGGTACTAATAGCAAATGAATGATCACCAGCAGCAGCCAGATATTTTGCAAACAAAATCTCAGTTCCCTTCGTTCCTATATGTGCCAGTACACCATAGCACATCCAGACCAGCATGTGCCTTGAGAAGACCAGACAGTTCTTTGGCAGGGTGTTATGTAAAGTGTGCTAGTGTGCAAGAAGTCAGCTCTGTAGCCTAGAGCCGAGGCAAAATTACTATCTTATTATTGAATTATGGATTTTAACAAGCAGACGCCCCTCATTACATCATGTATCCCCAAAAATACAATATCATACTGAGAAATATGGCAAAACTAAACCCCAGCAAGTAAGAATCTAGAGCAGGTGTTGCAGGGAGGAACATAGATGCATTTTGATTCTGCAAATGCCTATCTGTTATTGCCAGGTATGTAACATTTGCCAACAAATTAAAGGCCAAATTAAAGACTCATTTGAAATTGCATGTGAAACAGTTCTTTGCTGATTGTGGAATGGCCTGTTAACACACCCCATCTAAATTCTATGATTCGCATTCCTCAGATAACACAACATATGCAATGCTGCTAATAAAATATACACATAGTTTTCCAACATGGCCTGGCAATAGTTAAGCATTATAGTTTGAACAATGGGTCAGTGTTGAGGTGACTGCAGTTCAGTTCTCTTTTGCCAACTATGGTATAGCAGTGACTAAAGAGAAAGCAATGCCTGTGTATTAGGAACTTTGAGACTAGCCAGCAGAGCCAAATGGTGCAGTTAACCAAGGGATAACATGCAAAAACAAAGGCATTTTTCATATTCTCATAGCTATGAATCAAATTTTGCCCCAAGGACTACACTACATTTTGTTTATTCAGGCTTTTTAGGTCTGTTTTGCAATATTTTATATTAGTGAAAGACTGAATCCATCTCTGCTGAGTTAATTTCTATCCAGCTGGAAATGCATATTGTCTTCATTAGAAATCCCAGACCCCTATAAAAAAAGCTGAATTTTCATCAAAGTGCACCAAAATACTGAAGATCTGTTTTCTTCTCTCTTTTGTGAAAAAAATTCTCATAAATTTAGGCACTAAATTACTGCTGATGGTTAAGTTCATGCTCTAAAGCCTTTTCAAATCGTTGCTACCTGGTACAGCGTACACAGACTTAGTGGCTTTATCACTGCTCCTGTATAAGCTGCGAGCTTGTGGTTAGAATGTCAGCCACCACTTCCATGCACTTATTATTTTAATGCATGCAATGATCACAGAACTTTTCTTACATCTCTGACATCACTCCATTACTTTTACAATTTAAACAAGTAAAAAAAGGGTAAAAAACCCAGCCCGGCTCCTTCAAGATTTTATAAATGTCAGACTGGAAATTGTGCTTAGAGAATGTTATATTCACTTCATAAATTGTAAATAGATTTCATTATAAATTGATTAGGAGGGCAAAAATTAGAATACCATTTAAATTGCATTTTCACAAGTATTCACTGAGAAATGCATATGTTCTTGCACACTTCATAAAAAGAAATTATCTGACATTTTTCTTTCTTTTCATTTTTTGATGGGTTCTCTGACAAACAGAATTATTTCCTGCAAAAAGAGAGCCCCTTTCTCATGATCTGCATTATTTTGAAAAATAATAAATATATTAAAATGTGAGAAGAGTAGAATTTAATTCCAAGGAATACGAAGAAATGGTATAACTCAGAGCACACTTTTCAGATATCCACCTTCTCTTAATGGTGAAACTCCTGAAGGAGTGAAGGTAGCTTCTTCAGGAGTATTTTGTGAATATTTACTCAGGATGACACTTCTGAAGAATTTAATTCAAATTTCACAGGTCTCTGACTCGGAAAATAAATTTCAGGTCTTGATTGAATGCTGGCATCTGAAACAGAACAGCAAGGCAGAAAGGTAATCTTCACTCACTTGAATCTGCCATTCATATAAGCAAAATAGTATGTAGATATCAAAAAGAAAAACTACAGAGACGACTTTCTTATATTTTACAGATTTTTTTTACAAAATGATTTTTCTTTCCATCTCTAAATAAGAAACCAAATATTTACAACTCTAGACTTCTAGAGGAAATTCTTTACATAAAAGAGAAAGATATTTTTCTTTTTGCTGTTATAATCTAAGAAGCAAAATAAGGCTGTGCTCATAAGCAACTATATGATAGTCACATTTCACAAGAATCCATAACTATCCCTGCTGCAAACTTAAACCTTAAAAGACATCTCCATTTCAAACTCCAGCTTCCTTAGTTTATCTCTGGTCTAGCAGCAATATATAGTCCATTTGCTTGACTTTACACTGAAAATTGCTTTAGAAATATAACATTATCTGCCAACTTAAAATCTTTAAAAAAATTTACAGAACCCAAAGTATTGCAGTAAAAGCCCAGAATGTCAAAACTTCAAATAGTAAAACAAGACAGCTAAATAAGCTTTAATTACTGGAACAAGAGAGCTTTATGCTGCATATACAGTGCATAAAATTCTTACTGAAACTAGCAGAATTTTTTGCAATCACTTCACAAATCCTTCACATAAGATGAAAATACATACACTTAATAGTTAGTCCTATGCCAAGCAAGTAGTCATGAAATCACATGAAGTACTAGCAGTTTCACTAACTGCTTCTATATGGTAACAATCATAAATTCTTATAATAATGTCAAAATAACATCAACGCAGAAAGAACTTGAAAGACCTCAATTTCCAAAATGAAGATTCAATGCTACTTTTATTTTACATCTTTAGTTAGACATCACTATCATGTATGTGATACTGCTAAGTATCATTGAATGCCAAGTTATTAAATTTCAAATTAAAAAGCCAACGAACATTTTACAGTGGCATTCATTCAAGAGTTCAAAAAAAGTGGTTACATGTGGATGTGTATTCATGTTGGATCAATATTAGAATTTAAATAAGGATAGATACAGAATCCAATTCAATTAAATCACAGACATCTCTATCTTATTCATCGAAGCTCAGGATTTCTTCACAGCTGCTTCACGTCAGTTTATGAGGGAAAGAAGGGCCGATTCCTAACTACGCAGTAGTTCTGAATCCAAAATTTCCACATGTTTGGATCCAACATTTGGGTCCTGGCCCACTTTTGCAACATTTCAGACCAAAGCCTTAAGACATCAAGTAAAAGGGGATTCTGGGATTAAAAGGAAAAAAAAGGCATTTTAAAATCTAATTGGCAATATTATGAATTATCCCCTCTGCACTATACACATTATTTCAGCATGTCTCCCAGGCATGACCCACTTCCTGATAAAAACATTTTTAAAAAGAACTAGGCTACTGACGTATCTATGGGCATTTTGGTGATTCTGTTCTCTGTAACAGCACTATTGAGAAAATGCTTTATTTATAAACTGTTTCTAATATCTCATCTAGCTCAAAAATAATGTTTTGGCAAAAGTTATAGGAATATATATCTTGGTTATTGAATTACAGTGGTTTTGGTAAAGAATCTGCTTCCTTCACACCTGGAAATGTTCAAGGGCAGGTTGGATGGGGCACTGGGCAGCCTAATCTAGTGAGTGACATCCCTGCCCATGACAGGAGGGTTGGAACTAGATGATCTTTAAGGTCCCTTCCAGCCCAAACCATTCTACAATTCTGTGAATCAAATCTCAGTAAGTGCTTTTGACTAACTTCTAAGAAAGACAAGTTGACAAAATGTATAAAATCTACTTATTCATTATTTATAACATGAAACTTCCCTGCTGGTGTTTACTAATGGGTTATTTTATTTAGTTTAAATTCAATTTTATGATTAAAGTATAACCTCATGCTACTAAAGTGAACATGAGAATATACTGTTGCAATATGACATAGCACTGTAACTCAGTCCAAGCCCAGACTGTAAGATGATGCAATTGTGACAGCAGAGCAGCTCTAGTGAAAGTTTGTTAAGACCTTCATCATGGCATTTTAAAAAAAAGTCAAAGACATTTCAGGTCAATCTGTTTTAAAAGTCAGGTAATGTTAAGCATTTATCATTAGTGTTTGAGCTAGATGTGCTGCTTCACTCAACTATAGACATTCCACATGCCAAATCTTCTCTTTCTCACTGTCACATGTACATGGTCTGCCAGTGTGACTGTAAAGCTCTGATCAAAAGCATGATGAAGAGTTGTCCTTGGGCCGAAGGAGCATTGTAATCCTGCCTTCTGGAATCAAAATCTCATTGCATTTAACTATCTGTATGGCACCTTTTCATATCTAGTTTCTTAAGATACACTGGATGATGAATGCTCTTTACTGAATATTCCAGTATTTTCCAACTTTTGAAGTATATATGCAACTTTTTCAGAAGAACGTATTACCTACATTCTTATTCTTTTCAAAATATGACCTTGTGCTTTTGTGCACCCATAAAATGAAGTCTTCTTGATAAACATTTTATTCCAAGGAAAATAGACAGTTATCTCCCAGACAGTCTTAGAAAATTAGTAAACTCAGTACGGTTTAACCAGTGCTTTGAATTTCCCAAATTTTGCATATTTTACTGCACATAAAAAGATATTAAATGTAACTGCACTCTGGAGTGTAGTTTTTTTGATATTTTATTGTCTACATCCATACAGAGGAGCTAATATAAAAATTGGAAATGTGACATAATGGAATTAAAGTGTAGTCAAGCTAAGTAATACTGGATATGTTTCTGCAAAGTGAAAAGCAAATTTGATTGAAATTAGCTCTTAACTGAAAAGTACGGGTCCGCTCCAAAAAGTGACTAAAAATGAAAGTGAATTATGGTACCTCAGTGTCTCTAGCAAATGCAACATGTTATAGTTAAAGTCATGGACTCCAGGCCTGCCAAAGGAAACCAAAATCCTGAGAGTTCCTGAGTGCATCCCACGGGTATGCACGAGTATTTTTAAGGAAAAATAAATCCCCATTCCAATGGGTGCATGTAAGTGTAACAGATCATGTCAGCATTTACTGAACAACTATGCTGTCAAACAGAAGACTTCTTTATGCAAGTCCCTGCTCCATATTGGTTTGTCTCTACAGAAATAAGAACAAACTAAAAGGAAACCCAGACACATTTTGATTACTAAAACTTCTGAAATTTTGAAGCTCTCCAAAAGAAGTTTTAGTAAAATCATAACAAAGTTCTCTATGTTGAGTGAAGTTATGTCATCCTGATGTTTTCTGACTTTTTCAAACCCCAGAATGTTCTTTGAATTGCACTGCAAGTGCTCAGAATGCTTTTCAGACAGAAGTACCACTGCAGAATTCGCATGGAAAGCAATTTCTGTTTGATTTCATTGTTCTCTGTGTGACCATTAGCTGAAAATAAATAAAAAATATGTCTAATTGTCTCAAAGGGAATGATGGAGTTTTAGGAGTACCGCTAATTTCTTTAATCATTGCCCTAGGCTAACACTAATTTAAAAGTTAACTTCTTCCAAAAAAAAGCTTATTCTTTCTTCAAAAACTATTCTTCATCAGGAAAACTTCCAAGTATCAATGAAAAGAATATGTGTTTATTTGCAATGATCAAAACCTAGCATTATTTATCTTGGAGCAATTTTATAAGAAACAGCAAAAACCTTTTCCAGTCTTTTTTTTTTTTTTTTTTTTTTCCCATTAAGGGAAATATATTCTCTGTTTCATTTTATCATCTCAAAGGCCATGTTAATATAAATGCACATCCTAGAGTGAAAATGAATGGATGGGAAAAGCAAGTAATTCTCTCTTTGAGTAACTAATTTAAATCAGGTGGAAGAGGGTTTGTTTCCCCCTAATAGTTAGGAAATAAAGCTCATGTTGTGGCAGACATTTATGCCACAGGAGCTGCAGATTTTTAAAGTGTGCAAATATATTTTAGCTAGATGAAGGATTTTGCAGAAAATGTGTGCCTGCGTTCTGATTGATAAAGTCATGTGTCGTAATCATATAGGATTACATTTAGGTGATCCAGTGAAGGTGACATTGTTTTATTGCTTAAACTGTGCATAAGCACAGATACACAGGACTCTGTGTACCTCACTTAGCTGTAGTGCTGTATTTTATTAATATCAACCCACCTTGATTGATACCAATGGCTGACTGAAAGAAACAATGAACACATTATTCATCATTTTATAACATTGAGTGTGCTATCTTAAAGATATTTAAGTTCTTTGCATAAAACTAGGACAAAAAAAAAAGTTGATGATCATTACAAAAAGAGCAGATTTGTTGTAGCAATATTTGATTTTCAGAATTTGGTTTATTTATTTACATTTTTTTAAAAATTCACATATGTGGATTAAAGTCCAGAATATTCAGTTTTTATTGGCTAGTAGACCCAAAGGACCTGTTCTCTAGGGGAAAGAAGAGGCTTTCATGCAACTTTCTGCCAGTAAAATAACATTCTTAGAGAATAGCATTTCCTGCATCAAACTGTACAGTAATTTCTAATTTAATATAAGGATCTCTTTTAGTGGAACAATCACATATCTGATGCTCTGTGCTTTCTGAACAATCATGCTAAATACAATCACTCATAGACAGTATTGTTAATTTCATTTTATCCTGATCTGTGTAGGAAGGGGTTACAGATACTCTTAATATCTGAGGAGTTTAATAGAGTAAGGCTGCAGTGAATTTTTGTATTTTTTCTAAGTTAGAAACAGTGAACTTCACAAGGGTGAAATTCAAATTCCCTGAGCTCAAGAGTGACTGTCTTAGCCAGCCACAGGTATAGGACATGCCAAATCTCTGTTTCCAGGCTTCCCCACTGTATGACTACACCTTCCTTTAGTTAGGGCAGGTTTCATAGCCCACGCATGGGTACATCCAGGAGGTCACTAAATTTGAATGCCTTAATCACAACCTGAACCCAGCAGAGTTTATTGTATCTTCTTATTTTGTAAGAAACATTGCAGACACCAACTAGACTTACTAAAGTCAATAAATGAATAAAAAACCACTGTTGACTTCATAACAGTGGTAACAGATTTATCTCAGGATTTTAATCAGACCTCAGGAAGGCAATTTTTAGCTGTGGCTTTGAGTGCTGACTATCTGAAGAGAGTAGCTGAATTCCTCAGTCAAGAGGCCTCTCTGCAAGAAGTTGCCACAGCTCTTCAGGGTTTGGCATCCCAAGAAAGTGGCAGTAGCTAATGAGCAGTCCTGAGTCTGATGTCTGACGTCCAGGGACACACTTAAGTGACCAACAACCCCAGTGCTCAGCACGAGGCTGCTCTGCATCATCTTTAAGAGGCACATAAAACCCTCTCTTTACTTGTTATGCCTGAAGGTCAAGGGAAGTAATTGTGTCCCTCTGCTCTGATGAGACCCTGCCTGGAGCGCTGGGTCCAGCTCTGGGACCCCCCGAACAAGCAGTCTTGGATCTGTTTTAATGCCTCCAAAGGAGGGTCAGGCAAACAGTCAGAGGGAGAGAGGGTTGAAAATGTTGGGATTGTTCAGCCTGGAGAAGGGACGGCTCCAGGGAGATTTAATTGCAGCCTTTCACTACTTGAAGGGGGCTTATAAGAAAGACAGGGACAAATCTTTAACAAGGTCCACTGCAATAGGACAAGGGGCATTGGTTTAAACTAAAGGAAGTTCAGTTCCGAGTGGATATAAGGAACAAAGTTTTTATGATGATGGTAGTGAAGCCCTGGAACAGGTTGCCCAGAGAAGCTGTGGATGCCACATCCATGAAAGTGTTCAAGGTCAGGTTGGACGGGGCTCTGAGAAACCTGGGATAGTGGAAGGTGTCTGGGCCCATGGCAGAGAGGCTGGACCTGATGACCTTTAAAGGTCCCTTCCAGCCAAAAAAGCATTCTATAATTTTATGATTCCCTGCCTACCTTTGGCAACCTGAGTTACCTTGTGTAAGCTAGGTACTCCCCCATACTTAGTCTGAATCCCACTGAGCAAGTCAACATGAAACAAGTGTGACCCTATCTCTCCCCTTCAGAAAACTGTCTTCATACATGGCATTTTCTTATACATGAATTTCTATGAGTTTGTGACAGAGAAAATGAGACTGCAGAAGCTTGCCTGGAATTCAGTTTGGAAGATGATGAAAGAAAGGGAAAATTCCCTCTGCTTCAGTACCAAGATAACAGGCAATTTTTCCAGAAGAGATTCTTATTTTGCTTTGTCTCTGGATAGATGATGTTGAAATAATTCAAAACAAACAAACCAAAAATTTAGTCATATCAAGGAACTAAAATGTTTCAGCTTAGGCCAATTCCATTCAAAATTACACTGACCAGAGGAAATATCCAAATTATCATACAAAACATTTATAGCTTGTGAAAACTGAGTTTTTCAGTAAAACGATTGTTTGTCATGTATTTCATGAAAACATTTCCATCAGGACATATTTTATAGGCTCTTGGGAGAGTGCATCTAGAATAAACTCCTCAAGAAAACTTCTTGTGTTGGGAAAGGACAAAGAATTGATACGATCACAATAAAAATTCTTTGCAATCATAATGAAGTACTCTTTCCATCAACTTCTCATCATCAATTTTTTGTCATCTTCTGCTAAGACAGGTTGTACCATATGCAACGTATCTATTCCAGGGGTAGGAAAGGCAATCAAGAGGAAAGAAGGAGGGGAAAGGGATGAGTTTGAGGGCTCCCTGTTTAGAAAGGATTAAGGCAACGTTCTTACAGACATTCAGATCAATTAGGTATCAAAAAAGGTAATTAACTACAAATATCTTCAACCTCCTTGGGATTGTAGTGGATATACTGTCACAAAGGATAAGACAAACTCCTTCTCCTATTATATCTTTGGAAAACAAACAAAACCAACACAAAACAAACAAACAAAAAAGCAAAAAAGAAATATACTGTCGTGAAGTAAATCTTCGTATTTCTTAAAGCTCTTTTTCTCCATGTGCCGCTTACATATAGTCTTCCCCAGAGATGTGAATTTTTATCTGTAAAATAGATTGACTTGACTTTTCATTCTCACTCGTTTTCTGTAATACAGGAAAAGAAAAGAAAACATGTTCTTATTGCAGCATTGTTAGTTTTATCCATCTGGAAAGCATAGGTTTTCCTCTGTGGCATCCCAATGACCATAAGAATGGAAACATAATGACAAAGTTAGATGGTTTAATAAGCTCCTACGGTCATTTTATTGAGGAACACCTACTGAGCTTTTAAGCGTTTGTTAGCACGTGAGATAACATACAAAGAAAAGACCCCTGTGCTTGCATCCTGATTCAAGACCTTGAGAACTTGGCATCAGGTTCCAGTGACCAGAGGACAAGCATTCTCTGCCCCTTATGATACGAATCACACAAGGTCGTATCTCATAATTTAGTCCACTACTGAATAAGTGAACTAGCTAAAAGCACTGAGTGCTTTTAGAGATTGACCATGGAGACTAAAAATCCATACCATGCTGGGTAAACACAAGTAATCTAAGCCATTGAAAAAAAATTGTTTATAAACAAAAGATTTCAAAACACAGAAGCACTAAGAATTCATAGAGAGCTGTAAAAATAGATCATGGTAACTAAAAAAATAAGAAAACAAAATTGCCCTGATAAAAAAACCCCACAAAATCTACAGAGCTGCCCAAGATCCCTTAGCCATTCATTTATATCAGAATTGCTGGAACAGGTGGTGCAATATGAAATTGATTTTTTAGCTTAGCCACCAATGGATACTGCATACCTACACCAGCTACATATGCAACCTGTGAAATCAATCTGTGTGCACTACTAAGATAAAGTTATTCATTTGAAGGGCAAATCTAATACTACATGTACAGTACTTTGACATTCCATTAACTTTGAGCGTACATTATGTCTCTAAAATTAACATCCGCTATTCAGTAATCAATGAAGAGTGTGAAATATATTTCTAAGAATCATTGTCTTGTAATAACGGAGGCAGTGCTGAAACAAAACTGAACAAAATGTATTTAAGGAGGAAAGAGGAAGAAAGGATTCAAGTGAAAGACTGGAGGAGTTGAACTTACACTGATCACAGGTACAGAATCTGATTTTTGAAAAAAATCTACCAGTTAGGCTAATTGAACATTTGCGTGTTTGAATTCAAGGCTGGGGACTGCTCGAGGGAAGCAGCAGTGTGAATTGCAGAATGACAACAGCAGATTTGTGGGGAGCAGAGCTTGGGCCTGACACTGTCTGCACAAAAACATAGCCGGACACATGCACCTGTTGCACTGACTTCCAAAAAGCACTTGGCCTACATGGCTGTGGAGTGTTATGGGAAAGGTTTACCTGGTTGTCAGCTCTGATAAAAAACACTAGTATTTACTGCACTTCCTGCATGAACTGCATCCTAGGTTCATCATCTCATCCTGTCTGATGACTGTTGACTGTCCCTGGGACCTGTCACTGTCACCAGCATATCCCTGCTCAAATGCTGTGGGATTGCACCTTCTTGGTGAGATCCTCTGCTTCTGGGTTGTCCTTTGCTATGAGCTCATCTGCCTCTGTGGAACAATCTGACCTTACTGCTCCACAGCAATTAGAATTATGCCAAAAGCACTCTTAAATGAAATATCTCTCCGAAGGGTCAAACCCTAGAGAAGAAAAATGTTCTTGTGTTGCCAATTCAAGAGGAAATTAAGTTGTGCATTTAATATGCAGGCAAGAAAATGGCTGTGGCACCTCCAGATACTCCAGACTTGGTAAAAAAAAATCAATTCAGACTGAGAGTGAGCAAATTAATACTGTGGAATACAGTGGCCATACTGTATAATCTGTATAAACATTCAATGTCTTTCCCTATGTTTCAGCAAAGATTTAATACAGGAGTCTGTGGTGAGCTGACATAATACTGAGATTTCATTTTATTTTTAAACTACACCACAGATCATTTATTAATACATGAAGGATTATAAATAATTAAAACAGGTCTGTAATTTTCAAAATCAATGCACAAAATATATTAGCTGATTTTTGCACTTACACTGTTTATTTGCTTACTCAGGAATTTGAAGAAGTCTAATTCACAGTGGATTGCATCAGTAATGTTTTTGTTCCATAAACATATTTTTTAAACTAAATTATCTGTTAGTAACATAAATCTAGACAGTCAGTTATACTCTGACAAATTCTCTCTTGTCTTCAAAAACAAACCCAAATCTCTCCGCTCTCTAATCCTAGAAGTCCTTGGCTTATGAAAAATTTCTTATAAAAGTCAATAGCAACAGCAAATCAAGTCCAACAGAAATTTTGCATGAATGAGGACATTGTGAAACTTATAGAGGAAATTTTTCTTGTCATCACACAAGGAAAGGATAAAAAATTCCCTTTTCTCCTTCTTCATGACTCTTTTTCACAAAGCTGATGCCAGAGCAAGCTATGAACAATAATCTATGCAATTTGGAAAAAACTGTACACTTGAAAGGATTTTTTTTTTTTCACGCAGCATGAATTGTTTTACAAAACTTAGGAATCATCCTAAATTCCCTAGTGTGTTACTTACCATAACATAACTATGTTCAGACGTATGTGCATGTCTCTTTTATACAGGCACCTTCTAACATTCATTAACTGTCTTCCTAGGGGGTGTACACCCAAGAGAATGTATGAAGGGAAAGGAGAGGAAGAAGAAAACCTGTCCAAGACTTCCTAAGCAACAGCCATTCAACTAATAAATTACAGCCTGTGAAACGGCATCCAAAGCTGTGTCTTTGTATACCAGCTGCTTCCCAGGAGGCACTCCCTCAGGACTTGGGCAGAACCTGGCATAGCTGGACAGCTACCAGCACAGGAGGATGTATGTCTGTAAGCTCCACTCAGCCTAGCAGATTTTGGCCCTACGTTAAATTTTAGCAACTCAAACACAGGACAAATTCTCCACAAGAATAACTCTGTGTAAATACAGTGACTGCCATGGAATGGCAATGATTTAGAGTAGTTAAGATCTGAGCTATGAATAGCACCAGTACAGGCTGGGGGTTACTGGCTGGAAATAGCTCTGCAGAAAAGACCTGGGCATCCCAGTGAACAGCAGTCACTGTGAGCCAGCAATGTTCCCTCAGAGCTAAAGAGGCCAACAGCTGCCAGAAGGTCCTGTGAAGTGAACCTTCTCCTCTCCTCAGCTCTGGTGAGACACAGCTGGAGTGCAGGGTCCAGTTCTGGGCTCCCCAGTCCATGAACAACATGGATACTGCAGATCAAGTCTAGCCAAAAGGCTGCAAAGGCAATTAAGGGTTTGGAGCCTGGCATATGAGGAGAGGCTGAAAGAGCTAGGATTCTTCTTGGAGAAAAGAAAGACTCAGGAGGATCTTATAAATATGGAAAACACACTAATGGAGGGAATAAAGAAGATGGAGTTTGACTCTTCCCAGTGAGAGAAAAAAAAGGCAATGGGTACAGATAAAAGTACAGGAAATTCCTCTTAAACATAAGGGTGATAGATGCCTCCCTCTCTAGGCTGGGAGGTTGTGGAGTCTCCATCCTTGGAGATATCCAAAATCCAACTGGGCACAGCTGGAGAACCCGCCATAGTTGACCCTAATTTGAACCAGGGGATTGTATGAATGATCTCCAGAAGTGTCTCTCAATCTGAGACTCTTACTCTGTCAAGTCTCTATTCTAAGAAATAGAAATAACTTTAAAAAAAAAGAAAAAAAATGTCAGAGAGACATCTGCCTCCTAAAAGCCTTGTGGGGAACATATCGTCTTGTGATATGAGGGGTGATATGAGAGTCCAAACATCTTGTTCAGGTGAGGAATACAGGACAGTGCCCTGTCCAATCCAGGGGGAGAACCTCTTTGGAGCAAGGCATCTCACTATCCCAGAAACATTTCATGCTAATCCTACCTGTTGAATGTTTCAAAAAAAGAATGCATTTCTGTAGAAAAATACTGACTTTTCAAAATAATCTGCTACACATGTTCCAGTCAGATGCATAGATAAACACCTCATTTTGTCCTTAAGCTTGTTCTAGTCTTGTGTCATTCATCACTATATAGCGTACATACATGCCAGAAGGGCAAAACAAGTTGACTACAATATAAACTTCCATACATCTATCTTACTTTAAATGTGCTTGTGCTATTAACAAAAGATGGGGAGAGCTTTATATCCAGGCTTCCTAACCACAGGAAGCCTTTTCTTCACTAGGTCTACCTGCTACCTGGTGAAATGGAAAGGACAACGTTATGCTACCATACAGCTTCTATAAACAGACACTGTGCATCTCACCCATAACTGAACTTTTTGGGTTTCTATGATCTTGTACTCACTAACATAAATTGTAGTCTTCCTTCTACTTAATTTTTCTTTTTTATCATATTATTTCCTTTTTTTCCTCAAGGTTATTCAAAAAAAGGTGTCTCTGGAATGCATTTTGAAGTATTCATCAAAATTCATCCATTCATAGAATCATTAAAGTTGGGAAAGACATTTAAGATCAGAGTCCAACCATAAATCTAACACTGCCAAGTCAATCACTAAACCATGTCCCTAAGCACCACATATACATGTCTTTTAAATACCTCCAGGTATGGTGACTCCATCACTTCCCTGGGAAGCCTGTTCCAGTGCTGCACAACCCTGTGCATGAAAAAATTTTCCAATCTGAATCTCTCCCACGGAAACTTGACACTATTTCCTCTCATCCTCTCACTCACTCACTGAACTATGAGAAGAGGCTGATTCCCACCTAGCTACACCCTCCTTTCAAGTAGCTGTGGAGAGCAATAAGGTCTCCCTGGAGCCTCCTCCGCTCCAGGCTAAATGCCCTCAGCTGCCTCAGTTGCTCCTTATCAGACTTGTGCTCCAGACCCTTCGCCAGCTCCATTGCCCTTCTCTGGGCATGCTCCAGCACCTCAACGTCCTTCTTGTAGTGAGGGGCCCAAAACTGAATACAGGATGAAAGGTGTGACCTCACCAGTGGTGAGTACAGAGGGTTGATCCTAGTCCTGCTGACCACACTATTACTAATTCAAGCCAGGATGCCCTTGGCCTTCTTGACCACCTGGGCACACTCTGGCTCATGTTAAGCTGCTGTTGACGAGCACCCCCTGGCCCTTTTCCACTGGAAAACTCTCCAATCACTCTGCCCGCCAGCCTCTAAGGTTGTATGGTGTTACTGTGACCCAAGTGCAGGACTCGCCACTTTGCCTTATTGAACACCGTACCACTGGTCTCAGCCCATAGATCCAGCTTGTCCAGATTCCTCTGCAGAGCCTTCCTACCATCAAGATCAGCTTTCCTGCCCAGCCTGATGTCATCTGCAAAGTTACTGAGAGTGCTCTTGATTCCCTCATCAAAGTCATCAATAAAGCTAGTAAACAGGCCTGGCCCCAACACTGAGGCCTGGGGAACGCCACTAGTGACAGGATGTCATCTGGATGTAACCCCATTCACCACCACTCTTTATACCCAGCTGCCCAACCAGTTTTTTGTCCATCAAGAGTACTGGCGCTCACTGTCAGGAGTGTCATTTATTCTGGGCTTTCAAGGATTCCCCAGCACCACTGTCCTGTTACATTTCAGGTCACCAGGTAGGAAAAAGTAATTTTGCCTTGAAGATACTATCCTAGCACTATCGGGCACAAGAGCCTTGATGTCAGGCCAGATACATGACATTGCCTTGCTGTGACCTAAGAATAAATGCCATTTCTAAAGATAACTTAGAAATAGGAGGAATATGCCTTTATATTATAGACCAAAAGAAGTAAGTACTTCTCTTGGAGAAAAGTAAATATTTGTTCCTGTAGGTGGATATTATTCTGACTTTTTGCGTGAAGAGTACTAACAGCATGAAAGAGAACCAGATGTGCACCAATCTTTTTACGTTACTGCCAAAGCTTATTAGCCAATGCTGCTCCAAAGAAGTTAATCCACAAGAATTCCAACACAGATAGCAGCTGAGAGCAAGCACCTAAAATCACTGCATTACTTGATCCATTCATGCACATGGAAGTACTCTGCACAGTTTGAAGAGAAACTCACACATGTTTTACTGGAGAGGTGCTGCACAGCACCACCCTTTTAATGTTGGCTTTATTACAAGGCTTTTCTCAGAGCAGGCTTCCAGCCAAAGTGCTGGAATGGAGAAGTTGAACTGCTGCAGCAAGGCAGACACACAACAGTAAGCAAGCTTAGCACTAACTACTGCTTCTTTGTTTTTCATGTCTGTATGTAGCTAGCACTCCACGGTCTTCCCTTTTTATCCTTTTGCTCAAAATACTTCAATACTTTTTTGTTAAACAGACTGGGGTCTCTTAAATTTGAATATGGTAGAGATACTGTCCACACAGGAGATGAGAAAAGGCAGCCCTTCAGGTGGTCTCCTTTCTTGCTGTGCAGGCTGAATCCTGCCCAGGGAGGCGCAACAGTTTTACTGACAATTTCCATTTTTGTGAAATTTCACATCTAAACCTAACCATTCAAACTCAAGTTTTCTCTGCATCACCTTTTATTTCCCCTGAAATATCTTGGAAATTATCATAAATTGTATACTTAAAAATATGACAATTCTTTCAAATAAACTATAAATAGGTCAACTGAAACAACTTTAAGATGGATTAGAGGAAAAATTGCCAGAAAAGGTATTGCCAATTAGCACAACAATCAGAAAATCCATTTTCATTGTTAAAGTAAATCACCATAACACAAGCCTCTATTTCAGAATGATTCAGCTCTTGTCAGAAATTCAGATTAAAAGGTGAAATAAAAAAAAGAAGCATATTTAGAATCTCAGGAAGGAATCAAGCAGAAATTGTAGTTACAAGGTATACAATTGAAGCCTTTTCTGGAAAATGAATAAAACTTTAAAGGGCCTTTATTCTATTTCACACAAACCCAATACCAAGCAAATCCCTGAGGTACCAAAGTTTGCTTTTCTCTTAATTTAGTCATGATTCTTAAGAAATATTCAGTCTGCTCCTTAAAACAAATCCCCTGGATGACTGAAAATATCAAATGCATCAATTCCAAATGAAATGAGTAAATAAATACTCTGCAGGTGTCTACAGTCTAAGATCTTAGTAAAAAATGCTACTTTAAACTTAAATTTGGAGGCCTAAAATATGATCTATAATTCAGAAAATTTAAAAAAATAATTTTAGGGAAGCAACAAAGGGGAAAAGCATTCAATCTTTAATGTAGAACAGGCCTCTGAACACAGAAGTTAAACATGTGGGGTTTGCCCTCTGTCTGTGGTTCAGTCAGGCAGTCACACACTGAGGGGTACCATGGTGGAGGTTCAAGGACACAACGTGTCCAACCACCCTGCAATACCACCCTGCAATACCCTGCAATCCACCTCTAATGATCCATTTGTTATGCCTTGTGAATTCAAGCCCATGTTATTCAGTATACAAACGATCATTCATAATGTGTAGAAAGCAACCTACGTCACTGTTCCAAGATATTCACACCTTGCTGTGACAACATCCAAACAAAGCTGGTTAAAAAGCAGCACTCATATAGGGAGAGCAGTATGTCATCTGATGCCAGTTTCCAAACACATCTCTACAATTAATTTTAATTAATTTTATTTTAGTAGATGTTAGGAGCAGTCTGAGATCATCCAGAGACAGAGGAGGGTTTGTGCTGGTCTGAGGAAAGCACATCATACATGGAAAATGGCAGCACAGCTACAGGACCACTGCACTGCCCTCACTCTGTCTCACCACTTCCATTTCCCTCCAGCCTGCCTGCTCCAAAATCTGGAGGAAAGACCTCCAGAAGTCATGGCCAGTGCTGAGCTCTGATGAGTTCATGCTTTCCTCTTCAGAGGAATGCAGATCAGAGTATTTTGCCCTGACAGCTTCTCAACATTCTCTATATATGGAAAGCAAAACTGCATGGAAAGACTCAAAGGACAGAAATGTCAGGTGCTCATTCCTGAGTGTATTGTTCCTATAGACATTTCATGCCCTCTCCACATCATGTCATGCCTGTGCTAGCAGGGCAGGCTGTCCAGGCTGCTGTGTCACAGCAGCATCGGTGTTTAATAATAATAATAACCAGGTAATGATTTTTAAAGGGTACCTAGAGTATACAAAACCAGCATTACACAAGGTCATTAGGGTCAGCACATACCTCTTACAAAAACGACATGATAAAATGAAAGTTGCCACATGTACATTGGTTAACTTTGACTGAACCCCATTTCTTTCCTCTTTCACCTTATAAATCAATGCACTGCACCATAAAACAAAGCTTTTCCTCTAAGTTGTCAGGCAGGATGAGGCCATTAGCCCCATCCCAAGCCTCAGATGTAGACCTCACATACTTGACAATGGTCATCATGCACAACTCAGATAGCAAATGTTAGGAAATTTTTGGCAAACATGAGCCTCGCAGTACTTTATCTCAATGAACTGAGCTAAAAGAGCGTAGCAGCAACATCTGAGATACAGTTTAACCAGAAGAAGGTATCCTTAACAAATTTAAAACATTATAGTAACACGAGACTAGACAGGGTTGGGGCATTCCTGGGACAAGGGCTGGTGGCCCTGGGGGCCTGAAGTGAGGTCCTGAGCCATGGCCATGTTGGAGGATCCCTGGAGGACAACCAATGAGGGAGGCCCAATGGCAACAGGTCAGTGGAGTCAAGCAGCTGGTGCTGAGGAAATTATATTGATCCTCCACTGACTCCAGGAGCGTTACTGAAGACTCTGTCGGCTCCAGTCCCACAGACTGAGCCCTTATAAGCAGGTGGAGCGCACAATTTCTGCTCCCAGAGCAGAGTACATTTGATTTACTTTACTCTAAACAGAGTCTGGTCCAAGTACTCTGGGAATGTTTTGCAATACAAGCAAAGAAAATCAGGAAATTTTTCTCTGATGCAGACTCTAATACTAATGGAGGTGCACCCAGTACTCTCAGCCCTACTTATTTTTGAGTCCAGTTTTGTCTTGATTATTTTTATCGTTGTACATGGGATGCAAAATGAACCACCCCAGACTTCCCTGCTGCCAACAGAGGTGGTAGTTTGTGATTTAGTATTTTTAAAAATCAACGTATTTCCCCTATCCCTATGCACAAAGTGGAAATTAAAAAAGTCTGCATGAAAATATGTAAAAAGCTACTTGTAGGAAATTCTTAGAAGGTACTGGAACCAAGGGACTTTAAAAGCTAGTCTCTGTGCAAGTAATTCTGAAAGCAAAAACCTGGGACTGGTTAAATCTCTTTAGAATTCAGGCATGAAACGTCTAGTATTACAGTGCTTGCTTCGTACAAGTAATGACTGCTTGGAGAGACATTACAATAATTTTGTTTCCTGAAATTTTCCCCAGTCCATTTTTTAAAACACTTTTTAAATAAGTTATACATTGTTTGTATATGTCTACCTTTGAAATTTAGAAACTGAGGCAAATAAAAATTAAGTAAATTGTCCAAGGTCCCATGGAAGTCTGTGTCAGAATTTCATTTTCAGGGATGAATTATGCTGTGCACATTAATAACATAAAGTATAGTGGTCCAAGTTGCCATTTAGCTTTTTCCTCTTTATAAAAGCAGGAACTTTTCCTAGGTGAGTAGGGGACACCATACAAAAATAGCTGTATTTGGAGAAATACTCAAAATACATCACATTCCTGCTGAGCCTATGGTGGTTCTATTAAGACAAATTATGGAAGATACCACTAAGTAAGAGAATCCACTGGCAACATTTCTAATAGTGCAAGCATCTTGATATTAAACCTTCAGTGAAAGACAGAATTCCTCATTATTAGCATCCTGGAAGAAAAAGATATCTAGAAGAACGTTAAGTGGAAGAAAGCAAACAGCCTTATGTTGTGGTCAGGCAGATTTTAATATGTAGAATTCCTTCAATCCAAGCATGGATAGAGGTAGTGCATATCTAGCAAGCAGTTGACCAAAATCAGGTGGATTAAAGATAAAAGTTCTGAGTAAGTTTTGAAAGTATCTATGTGGAAATTCATGCCCTTTGTTCATGCATTTGAAAACACCAAAAGAAATAATTGGTTCTCCCAAGTTCCAGTCCTACATCTTACCTTTCTCTCACCACTGTTATCACAATGGAAGTGATGTTTACACAGCCCTCATCAAAATTTTTCCTTAAAATAGGGGGCCTGATTTTGGAATATACATATTCCTTAAACACATCTCCTCTTTTGAATAAATTTAACCTTTATTTTTCAGTGACATGGTTTTCCCCCTCTACTCATGTTCAGTTCTGAATAAATTCCCAATTACTCATTACTGAAGCTAGCACTCCTCTGATTTCAGCCAGCTGAGGCAGAACACTAGGCAGAGAAGTGCTCAGGGTGCACTGAGCAAAACCTACAGGATAAAAGTACATTAGGTCTCTGCAGAGTCAGCTCTAATTCCAAAACCGACACTTTCAAAATAAAGAAATAAGATTTTTAGGGGAAAAAAAAGCAAGATGCTGAGGACAGTGAAATAATTCTTTGGAAAATTTTACTTCGCAAAGTGGGGCAGGTGTGGCTAAAAGGAACTTTTAAGTGGTGGGGGATTTTTTTTGCAGTAAGTTTTTTTGCAATAAGTATTGGGTGAAATTTCTTCATGGATTTGTTCTGTGCAGTGCCACATGCTCATAGTTTTGGACTGATGAGGAAACCACATTGAAAGACAGCAGCAGGGAATAAAATTTCTCCAGCTGCTGTGGCAATACATGCGTCTGTGCACTGCACTCTACATAATCCTGAAGAATATTACCTGGCTCCAGAAGAAAGAAGGGGGATATATATCCATAATGTATTTCAAAAATAAACAAAACCAAAACTAAGATCTACTAGTCCACTGCCTCTATATGGGACCAGAAGACTAGAACAGAGCATGCCATTAGGCAGGTATACAATTACAAGTGACTGAGACATAAAAGAAAGACACAATCCTGAATTTTTTTCTCCTTAAAATTAATTTGAAAAATCATACTACTGCCTTTGCCTCTGTATCTAAGGAATTTACCAGTCCGGCAATGTAAAGCACCATGCAAAACCTTTTCTGCTGAATAATAATTAATGTTGAACTCAGTTCAAGGTAAATTAGAGATGAACACCACCAAGCAGATGCATGTTTAAAATAGCCACAAAACCACCCTAGCCAAAAGAAATAGAGAAATCAATTAATGATACAAACCTTCAAGGCTTTGGGACATCATCAGATGGTAGCTGATGAGACAAGGAAAAATCTTGACCTACAAGCAAGTACTGACAGCAATAGCACACCAGCCAAAACGGGGTGCAAATCTGATCCAGGGAGGCCATGCACCTATTACACCTCACACTGAATTCAAAGGTATTAGATAGGATCAGATAGTTTTTGAATTTTTTACATTTCACACAGCAATCAGGTGGAGTCCATAGCTCAGTGCTGATGGTGATCATATCATGACTAGGAATTTAAAGCAGGACAGATGGAATTTCCTTCATTTAGGGAATCCCAAAAGTCTGCAAGAAACATTTGACATGCTCAAATGGTTTTTATGAATAGAACACTGTTATCTAACATGAATTTTTGCCACTTCTAGAGCAGAGCTCAGCTAATATAAATTAGTGCAGGCTTTCCTGCAGGAAGTAAAAAATAAACATATCCTGTTAGAACTACAGGGGGAATTTCATGTAGGCAAAATCTAATTATACAAGATGGAGTACAGCCAGTCACACCAAGTAACACACTTACTCTTGTGCAATATGTAGTAGAATTTTTTTTTAATAGTTAGGCTTTCTCTGGGCCTTCCTTTTTATTCATCTGAAATGCTCATTTGTGTGAAATCAGCCGTAATGGATATAATGAAAATTTACACAGGTCTTGTATAACTGGATTTAACAGCTAGAATTTGAAGTTTAGGTTTGGCCAGCATCAGGCCACAAAGGCACCTTTGTATAGTGTCAAAATTTTTTTTGCAGAAACTGGAGACAAGTGGCAATAAAAATTAAAGTGTTGAGACTGTCTTTTAAAATACTTCACACACTTCATAAGTAAAGCTCTGTATTTTTAGAATATTAATAAAACTGTCCTACTTCTGCCCCTCCGGTTTTAAGTATCCATCATGTCCCTTTAAAGCACTGACCCCTGAAAAAGGGAAGGAGGCAGAAAGCAAAGCCAGTAATAGAGAACATATCCTGAAGAAACAGAACCAGAAAATTATTGAAATACCCCCACACAGAACTGTTCAAAGCCTACTGAGCAAATTTCAAAACATCAATTTATGAGTGTGTGTGTGTGTGTGTGTGTGTGTAGTGCCAACAAAGTGACACTGGAAATTACATGTGATTTCCACATTGCCCAAAGGTATAGGTGGCTCATTGTGCCAAATTCAGTGAATTCCTCATGTGTTCAGTGGCAAGCACTGTTGATCATGCAATGGTCAGTAGTGGTGCTCTGCACCAAGAGCTGGCATTTCTAGTTGTCTAGGTTTTAATTCCTTCCTCATGCCTTTGCGGTAATTCTGCTGTGAAACAACTTCATTAGCCTGCCACTCAAAGGCAGAAAGAACATCACAGTGTACAATTAGAAAGAGAAGAAACCCAGGAGGAGTGAGCACAGATGCAGCCACTTCTTGCATAGACAGCTCTTTGGCTTATTGATTAAGGCTCCCAGAAAGCAGAAACAAAGGAGATTGTCTGCAGGAGTATTTGTATTCCACGCACTAGCATCATGAAAATAGTGAGAAGAATCAATCAGCAGGGGTAACTTTTTTTCCTCCAGTTTCTAAGATTTTTTTAATACTTGGAGCAGTGCAAAGTCATGCCCCAGACGTTTCACATTACATTTACATATGGCTTGCTCATCACCCCTTTTTGTCTTTTCCATTCCAAAACAAACAAAATTCTCTTCCTTTTGCTCATAAAAGAAAATTTGTTCATACCCACATTACATGGTGAAGAGATTCCAGCCAGGATGATGCCTGGTTATCTCCACAAAGCTAAAAAAAACCCCAAATATGAAGTGATTTTAATATCTAAACTTGACAATAGGCATTTTAGAAGTTTATCTTTGTCAGCTTCATCTTGTTATGTGTTTGAGATTCTCTCTTTTTTAATTGGATTCAGAAAGAACAAATCTATCTGTTAACTAACTGTACTGAATAATCTATATCAATCAAAAAAGCCTGTAAACTGAAACAATGTTATAAAATCAAATACATATTCAAGTATCAAAAAAACCCTGAGTTTTTTAATTTAGGAATTTAATACATGAGTATCATGATACCTTCATCAAGAGAGTGCCTTCCTGCTGTAGCAATCTAACTCACATGTATATTGCCATGATTAAATTCAGTTAGTAAAAAAAAAAAGCACTTTTTTTACATACAAAAGTACTTTTCTGGAACATGTACTGTTGGGATAAGGGGCATAGTTAAGGTAGTACCTTGGGAGAACTCTAGGCAAAACCAGAAAGCAAAATTTGGACCAGAACACTCCCTCTGTTCAGAGTTAGTTAGAGGCAGAGCATTTTTATTCAGGTCTCTCTGGAAATCGTTCCTGTAAGCAGAAAATCTACTCTTTGACTAGCTTCTAGCACTTCAAAGTCTGGGCTTGTGCCACAGGATGAAATAGCTATTGAGTGAGAAAGGGAGCAAAAGCTTTCTGAAGCCATCTTGCCAACATGACTCAAAACAACTATGAAGGGACCATCTATAAAGCTTGAAAGTTAAAGCTCTCTTCACACAGAATTTTTTCACCTTTCTGCAAAAACTACCAGAAAGCATCATTCAGTTCTTTAGAGCTTCTGGCATCTCCAACTGGCCTGAAACCACCAATTTGCCTTCTGAAGGGCAGTGATTTTTTTCATAGCTTTGCTTACTGTAACAGTAAAGATTTAATACAATGTGATCTCTGAACACTTTATATTTGTCTTGAATATTAATTGCCATAATGGGAAAACGATTGTGCTGCACAGCCAGTGCATGGCTAGACAGTAGAGAAAACGCTTCCATGGTAAATAAACAATGTAGCAGACACGGGTATGCCTGGGTTTATTTCAGGTGATCAAGTGACTAGCTGTTGTTTGAATTCCTGAAAGGAAAGCTGCCATCATCAACAATGCTTTCTTTTAATTTTTCTGCCAAGTAAATAGGTATGTACACAGGAGATTCCTCTAGTACCATAACCTCTGCATTCAGAGCATGAGCAAAACAATGAGGCTGTGTTAGCTGTCAGAGGTCATGAACGCAAAGTGGATAAGAAAAGAAAAAAAAAACATTGGAGAAATGGGGACAACAGACTGTGTATGTGTTTCTGCTTAAAGATTTGCCAAACAGACCTCACCTACATCTTAAACACATACATGACAGAAAAAGGAGGGAAAACGCATTTCATGAGCAATACTCTCAAAAATCTGGTTTGGATATTTCTTTAATCACGTGTTTATCAAATTTTTTTTATTTGTGCTTATCTATAGAGTTTAAAGCTACTTCCCATATTTTAAAAATCTTTTGCTTGGTCAAAAAATAGTCATTTCACAATCCCACAGCATGAAACCTGTAATTTTGCCCAAATTTTCTATGTGCCTTGTGTCAGCTTCTCACCTTTCCTGCGGCTGGCAATTTTCAGCATTAAAATATGTGTAAATTGCTACTTTCGCAAGACATATTAGCAAGTCATTACTGCTAGTTAGAAAGAAAGAGTAAATACAGAAATAGGAACATTAAAAGTTCTGTCTTCCCACAGTCCCTGAATGTAAGAAGTATTCAGTTTTTTAAAAAAATCCGAATAATTCCAGACACTTTATATGAATCCAACTACTATTGCTCTCAAATTCAAGAAGTTTAGAGGAAGGCATTGGTGTTAGTAGATCTTATTCTCCATCATTATAGAAGTTTTTTAACCCTATTCTGAGACTAAGTTGACAAAAATATAAAAATTTGTTATAAAGGGGAATCAGTGTTCTGAGTCTTTAGATATGTATCTTGAATAACAAAAAAGTGTGGTTTTTGTTGTGTAGAAAAGCATTGTCATAATTTTTTAGAGTTTTTGAATGTCAGAGCAATATGAGGGAATTAAAAGATGAACTTGGTAATTAAATCCTAAGGGGGGTTTTAGGTAGTTTAAAGTTATGTGGTGATGCTGGCTTTGATATTTTGATATTATTCCTACTGTTTCTTCCCTATAGATTATGATTTTCTTAAATATTATTTACATTTGAAACTTGTCTCAAAGTCATCAAGAGCTGCATTATCACAATTGAGTTGAACCAGTGCTACCAAACTGCCAACTCTCTTTACTTTTAACAAAAATTTCAGGTGACAGAAATTCAGTGTAGTATGCAATCTGCTAAAATTTTATTTACCAAATTGTTAAAAACAAGACATATACCAACTGATATCTGCCCCCCAGTATTATTTTACTTTTGCAAGTTTTTTATTTAAGCAAGGAGACATACCTTTTAGCAACAATAATAAATGTTGATTTTCTAGAAAGAAAAAACCCAAACCCAATAGTCTAATTATGTTTCCCTTTACTAAAGGGTCTGAGAAGCATATGACAACGACAATACCTTTATGAACTCACTTGATTATTGGTAAAGGTTTTCCAGAGATTCAGTGGATGAAGTGGGTCTTTGGCCAGCTGATCAGAATAACAGCATGGGGAAAAGGAGAAATTTGTGCAGAGGCCAAAGTGGTGGTAAATGGAAACGTCCCTTGGCTGTGCATAGATTATATTGTAGTAGGCAAAGGAAAAGAAGGTGATGGTGTGCATTTGCATCTGGTAGTGAGAGCTTTATGATTTAATATGTGCAACCACTGAAGAGGAACAAAACCATGACAGTCTTGGTAATGGCTGTGGTAGCTATAACTAAGAAATAATGTAGAAAGGAATAACAGCAATCTAAGGTAAAGTAAGGGCTGTTAGGAAACAGGGACATCTATTGAGATCTGAAAAGACGAGGATTTAGGGAGAGCAATTGTGAATTTCAATGCATGAGATGATGGCCACAGTCTCTTCAGGAAACAGAAGCTAGTTTGGACTAGGAATCAGAAGATCTGAACATTCTTTGCGCTTTAATCCAAAGAAGCTGGACAAGACATGTGACTATCAGATACTTATGTTATCACTAACATGGGATAATTGTTTCCAGTCCCACTGCTAAACTGTTGACTGTAGAGCACAGAGAGGAGGTGGATGACCAGAGGAAAAATAAAGAATGAGCAAAGCACATATGTATGGAAGGAAGATTTAAAGCAACTGTGACAAGTCCTATACCCTGTTGCTCTAATTCTCTGAGCAGCACTTTGCCAAGTCACGATAGTCCCCTTAGAAGATATGGAAAACAGAAACCTGAACTCAGCTGTGGCCTACTTCTGGCCATAATCAGGGGAACTCTGCATAACATCCACACCCACACATTACTTGAATCCCTGTCAGTTCCAGGTGAGCTGTCCTCACACCATCAAACCTAGTAAGCGGCAGAATCCAAATTTTAATAACACGTTCTCCCTCCTTTTTTCTCAGTTTCTGTGGCCAGAAATAAGTCTCCTTGAAAGAGAAGTGTGAGGGGAGAGTAGCCAAGACTATTTCTGCATCATTTTATGAATAAATTTAAGTTGTTTATATGCCAAAATCAGAGTTTTGTCCAAACCTTTGTGCTAGCTGGATTATAGTCTAAAAGGCTTGAACCTAACAGGACAGGTGTGTCTCACATGCTCTTTTATAATGGCCAGTGAATCCATACAAACTTAAAGGAAGCTGAAGTATTACAGCTGGTGTTCTGAGACATGAACAAGACAAATGTACCGTGAAAATGATGGATAATAAAAACACTTCTGGGGACAAAACTGACTTCTATCAAATAATATATAAACTTACTGAGTCATAATGGTTATTTAAATAGGGAGATCCATATCATTTGTGGAGAACAAACCACCAATAGATTCTGTGAAGTTTCAGTCCATTAAATACAGAGGAGATTTATACTATAATAAAAATATTATTAAAAAATTTAATTGCTGGTATCTTATTATGCAAAGAAAATATATCCTTAACTCTGACACTAAGTCCAGACACAGTGAGAAAGCATTTAAAACACAAGGTTCTTACAATGTAATTGAAACATAAAGAATGGCAACACCATAAAAAACATGAGGATAGTGAATAGGGGATGAGTACTTTGCACAAGAAGAGAACATTCAGTGGAACCACTGGGTGTCAGATTTTAAGCAAATGGAAGCCACAAAGTACTTCTCAAAATAATGTAAAATTATGGTGTGGAATCCATTGCCACAGGACACTGTAAATGCCAAAACTACAGATACATGTGAGATAGGCCCATCAGGCGCTATTAATGCACTAGATGCCACCTCCAGTTCTGGAAGTCCCTAAACTTCTGACAGACAGAAGCTGAGAGGGTATACCAGGTAATTTTATTCTTCTTGTGCTTTAAGCATTCATGTAGTGGTCCTTGTCAGAGGCAGGACACTGGGCTAGAAGAGCTGTAGGTTTGCTTAGGTATGACAGGTCTTAGTTCTCTTGATGCAGAAACATATCAGCAAGCAGCTGATTTCAGGTCAAAGAAAAAAAAAATAGCAAGGAGCTTGGCTCAGTGTGGCCTGGAATACATCATTTAGAAAAAGAAAACCATCTAAGGACAGAATCTTAAATGCAACTATATGTATACACAAGCTACTTGGTCACTCAAAGTCATGGCAGGTTAAATTGAAGGAGTTCATCCTATCAGTAATTCAGAAAAACCCATTTAAGTTAATGGAATAAACTGCTGATTGAAATCCTACAGAAGCGCACCATTAAAATCAATCCAAGTGAAAGGTGGAAGCATTTTTGGGAAGTAGGGTATCAAATGATTCCCTGGATGGCTACACGGGTTTTGGATTAAGATCAGGAGATAAGATGGAGTAATGTTTTTTATCATAAGCATATACCATCAAAAACATAAGGTTAAGTCGGCACATAGTCCTTAAACTCTCCTAATTATATCATAAATAAATTTTGAATTTTGTAATGTTTAAATTTCACACATTCAACAGGTATTCCTTCAAACATATCTAATGTCTAGCACCATTCTTATCACTTTCTGTATAGTGGTGCAGTGCTCTGCACAGGTACAACTTCATATGATGTATCACCTTTGACTGCGACCCATATTACAGCTGGCACCTGACATTAAGGTAGATGAGTATGGGCATTTCTCTACAATATAAACCAGTGGAATAAGAAATGCTTATTTGGAAGGAAAGATGTGAAAATGCAGCTCAGAGGCAGCTTTTAAGGTTATATTAGACATTACAGATTATACTGCAGGTCTTTCAAACAGCCACAGATCGTTCATTCAAGCTCAGTAGTTACAGCTTCTGGTATTTCAGGAATGTCCGAAACTAAAAGTTACATAATAAAGATAGAACTTAATTTTCTCTGTGGTGTATCAGAAATCCTTTTCCTGGACCAAACATACAACTATTTCACTTGTGAAACCTGTCTAATTTAAAAGTCATTAAAGCCTGCCTGCTTCCTCACTGGCCAGCCTACTTATTAAGGACAGTTTTACTTGCATAACAAGTAGTTACACTGGTGAGTCTGTGCTTGAGTTGCACAGAGAAGACCACACAGTTTAACTGGAGGTGCTCACATTTTTATACTCAAATCAGGGGCAGCTCAAGTGTTTCAAGGAGGCTGAGTAACATTCCTTTGTGGAAGTCACCTTAAACACCATCTGTTCTAATACCCTAAAACAGAAATAGTTCCAAATAAAGTTATAATTTCTTTACATGTAGAATAAGGGTAAGTGAATCTTTTGTTGACCACTGTCATCTTTCCACCTATAGAGGCCCTTTCCAGGGGATAGTTCAATTCCTAATTGACCACATGTAAATAAGTCTTGTATGGGACAATTGCATGAATATGAGGAGCTGTCTGACAGTTAAGTCCTGCATCTGAGGTGTTTTGGAGGATGGTCTTACAAATTAAATTATTGAAGTGTACAAATATCACCTGAATCAATACTGGCAAATTTATTAATATGCAAATTACAACAGGAAGATTAAGTGTCTGTACCAAATCAGGGAATCCATTTTAGATGCAGAATCCTATTGTAGCACTACAAAGGCTCAAAACACTTCCATCTACCTAGGGCAGAGGGTGTGGTTTTTGGTAGTTCTGGCTACAGACAAACATTTGGATATGAACAAGAGGCAGAGATGACACTGGCTTAGTTTGTAAGAACAAAGAGCCAAGAGCCAAAAAACTATTTACAATTCTACAGGTTATGGGACGAAAGATTTAATGCATACAAAACAGGAATTAACTTTCATATCCACCAAGTGTGCTGTACTTTCAGGAAGGGGGTGAAAAAATGTATTTGTCCATTTTGAAAGATGAAATTTCAACTCAGCATTTTCAAAATTTGCAGGTTTCTATCATACAGAATTCTCTCACTCGTGGGATTGGTGAGCTCTGTAGATCAGTTATACTGCAGAAGCTACTCAAACTGGAAAAATGAAAGTGTAACACTAAATTCACTTAAAAAGTGGATGTAGGACTTAGTTATGAGAGTTCTTTGGACACTTTTCCAAAAAAAGGTATTCTTGATAGGAAGATGTCTTTTAGATGATTCATAAACATGCAATGCTTTTGATAACTTTCATGACTCTACTCCAAGCTGTTTCAGAAGCCACAACTTCATTAGACAATCTAATCTTAGTGTCTAGCAGTTAGTCCAGTGTCTCCACACTGGTAGACGTAATTCTTTTGTATTTTATATTTTTCATCATATGGGATGGGCTGTGTTTCCAAGAGCAAGTCCAGTGCTTCAACAAACACACTGACTGCCATCCCAGTTTCGGAACAGGGACTTCTGACACAAATAGCTCACGATTTCCAAGGAAGCTTACTGCTTGTGCTCAAAATATCTGGGAAGTATGGAGTTGCAAAACTATGCTAAAAGAAATTAATTTCACCCCAAACACTTATATAATTCAGTCTCAGACTTCACTGGAGATAGTTTAAATAAATGTCAGAGCAAAATACCAACCCCACTCTTTTTACAAAATGAAAATCACCGCCAAAGGGCTTGATCTGTGCTACAAACAGCAAAGTTCAGGAAGAAAGGTCTCAAATTTAGTTAATCTTTAATCTGGTTTTCTCACAATTGTTTTTTTTGTGCCTCTTCTACTCTTTCTCTCAGGTACCTTTGACTGCCTTTCAATTTTTATGCCTCCTATGCTGTTTTTTGCTCCTCTACTCCTTTTTAAGTGATTTTCACCATCCTCTTGTAACCCAAACACACACTTTCTATCTATTTTCATATCATCAAAAATTGATTTTTGCATCCATGCTCCAAAAGACCTATCTTTGTAAGAACTGTCCTACTTTAAAACTGAAGTGGAAAGCAAGTCAGAGATTGTACTTTTTCTCTATGGTTTCACCTCCTTAACTGCTCTTTAATTATTGTTGCTGTTTTGTTACTACTTATAAAAAGGCACACAAACATATGCATATACAGAAAGGGAGTTTTTGTAATTTACAATAATCAAATTCTTGGTTTGCAACTCCTTTGTATTGAGGTCTCCAGGTAAGAATGATTCAAATAAAACTAACTGCCTATAACTAAGAATTTCTACATCCTACATCAGGTATAGTAGCAGAGTGGTTTGTACTTAAAAAATTCTTAGATTCAAGCTGGCAAGGTTAATTATGTGTGCATTCATGGCGACACTAATGGTGAGAAAGCTGAACAGACAAGAGTAATTATACTGTGCAGATTCTGCTCTCTGTAAAGTTCAAAAAACCTTTGTTTCCCCCCAAAACTCCCCCTGTTGTTACTTAATGTAAAGAACTGTTTTAAAAAATAATGACTGGTTTGGATGTCACATCAAATTAGGTTTCCGATGCCACCAAAACTTTTAAGCTGATTAAAAATGTTATATGCTTTGCAATTTCAGGTTCTTTGTACACTTTTGTTTGCTTAGAAAGCATCAGGGGTTACTCTTCTGGTTTTTAGCACATATAAGTCCCACCTTCCAGGATCTGCTGAAACTGAATTATGTGCAAGACCAGAGCTAAGCAACTCATCTTTTAATTTCAGTTAAATTTTAGACTCAGATGTTGCACTGCTCATGAGGCTTTGCCTAGGGTGTGGAGAAATGTTGGAAAGCTTCCAGTCAAGTCACGGCTCATTTCTAATGCCAATTCTCATATCCAATACTCCCACAATTTGCTTTCTCTGCTTAATAGGAGTCTTATCTCATTGAACTCTGCTGAGTGGACTGAAATGTTAGAAATTTGTATCTGTTCATTTTACAGATCTCCCATCCTCCTGCCTGGATGCATTTTCAATATTTGGTTCCTGAGTTTCTCTAATATAAGCATTTCAGTTTTGACTTTTCAAGCATCTTCCAGGGAGCTTTTAGGTGCTGTACAAGGATTGCCTGAGACTCTTTTTATTTGCTTTTCATAAAATGAGAAGATATTTTGTGGAGTTGGCTGCACTCCGGTTACACTTCTGTTGAAATGGTTTCACAGGCCCAGGAACTCTTTCCTTAGCAGCATTCCCAGCCCCACAGCAGAGCAGCTGGCAAAACACGTACTCAAATGCTGTTGATTGCTAACATGCAGCCTACTCTGCTCCAGGTTGAGCATGGATACCATCAGATGTCTTTCACCTCCCTGACAACAAAAGCAGCCGGAGTTCAGCGCCTTCCCCTGTAGGTCCCCTTTGGACCTTTTCTGGGTTTTATATATTTAGGTATTAATCTGGAGGAGATAGAGGAAGCAACAGAGAGTAACTTTATTTTATGGTCCACGGTCAGAGCACTCAGCTGGCATGTGGGAGACCAGTGTTGAAGCTGTATGGATTAAAGCAGCTTTTCACACACTGTGGATGGAAGAGCTCAGTGTTTGTGCCAATAACTATAACATACCTTCTAATTTATTGTGTAATGTCAAGAATATATGGTGCACGTTATTTTTTCCTTTGCCAGTTTGGCTGGTAATTTCTCTTTCTTCTAGTTTACGGTTTTCAAAGACAATTTTTTGCTTTTCATTTAAAAGTGTTGCCCATGCCTGAGCTGACATCAGACAATGTTGGACAGGCTACAGATGTTTAGAGATAACAGCTAGTACACCTGCTAAGCAATGTGAAGGCAGTGTCGAGGCCTTGTGCCAGGCCTTGTTTTGTCACTGTGACTGCCCTTGGGTCCTTTCAAAACAAGATGGAGAGGGGGTTTTGTATTGCAAATTTGTTCTACATTTTAAACAAAATTTAAAGTATTAGGATTACCCGTGAATTTAAACCAAAATGAGGAGTGGATAAACAGAGAAACTCATCAATACTGAAGTGCCATGTAACCTGATCATTATCATCATCCTTTTAATCCTACCACTTTGCAGTCTGTACTTATGAGAACTTACTGTTTTGGTAGCTTCCCTCTTATCTAACAAAAAATGGCTTGATTTTGTTACCAGCTTTTCTCTCCATTGCTTCTCCAGAGGTGTTCCCTCTTACCCACAAGTACCAGGTTTTCTCCTCCACCTTTGCTGCCCCCCTCCCCTTTTTTTCAGACAACAGTCTTCATGTTCCTGTTCACAGGGTTTTCACACAGCAATTAGACCTCACAGGAAGAAGATTCAGAGAAAGCTATTTCCCACCAGTTTTATAAACAAACTCAGCACGTGCAGCTCTTATTTAGTACATTTCACACAGTGTGCTCTGAACTACTTTGTAAGAGGATCCATGTTTTATGAACTTGCTGTATTTTTTTACCAGAAGTCCCAGCAGAGCTGACTGGGACTAGAATGTAGTGCAGGATGATCAGGTTCTAGTAATTAGTCACAGAACAAACTTTTAGGAATTTGTCGAACAGCCCTAGGCAGCTGCAGATGTTGGGCTCTCTCTTTCCTACAGGAAGCAAAACAAAACCTCAGACCTCTTCAAATCAGTGAACAGATGGGTAATCACCTAACTGTAGCAACCAAGGGTGAGCCTATCTCTACAAGCTATCAGATTCAGCTTGATTTACTTATTACCCACTATTACATCTCTTATGGAATGCAGATTCATAAAGAAGTTGGTAGCACAATCTTGTGAAATTTCTTGGGCATACAGTTAACTGAAAGGAGAAGCTCCAGTCAGGAACATATGGACTTTTTAGTTTTTCTCAGCTCACATCATGCTTTTCTCTAAGAAATATATGAACCATCCTGAATTAGTCTAATAATCCATGGAAAGCAGCATCCCCTTTAGTAGGATATGTTTTGTGTTAGAAACTTCAGAGAACTCTGCAACAGTAAGTGTGTAACAACATGCCACCAGGGAGGTTTCTTCTATCCATCAACAAAGCTGTCAGCTAATTCATATTATAGAAGAGCTGAAAGCTGCTTGCCTTGTGTTTAAATGAAACAGTGCTCATCACTGATAGGTTGAGACATCTGTTCTAAGTACCTAGGTAAGGCAAGAAACCTCTAAACGCTTCAGACACATTGCCCAAATCCACCCTAAATTCTAGGCTTTGATTTCCAAAGTATTTCACAGATCATTTTCTAGAGTATCGCTTACATGACTCAGTATAAACTCAGCTCCAGTTAACCATGGCTTGTTACATCATCCAAACAAAGTTAAAGAGATTTAAAACCTCTGACCTGAAATGACTTATTGGTAGCTATATAACAAGTTTTCATAGAACACAGAATAACTCCAGGTTTTGGTTATCTTTAGAGAACACTGGAAAATCTCTTTTTCATGTAAATGACTTTATTGCAAGTCACTTTTTTTTTTTCTTTTTTTCAATCCCAGGTTCTATGGTAATATTTACACGGGCATATAAATCTTAACCTATTTTTTTCCTTAAGAAGACTCTAGCATGCAGGTCTACACCAAAAGGCTTATAAGTATGTACTGTAAATATTTGATCTATAAGAAGGTCTTTTAAAGAAATGCAAGTTAATTATTTCTTAGAATCTCATTAATTTACACAAGCTTCAACATGGTTTCATGTATTAGATGAAGTACAGGTAAAATTGTGTTTTTCTGACATGCTTTTTTTTAACTACAGCTACAGTTTCTGAATGTTTGGATTGCTACTACTTGGTAGATGGTAATTTTTTTCAACCTAGGGAGAATTACTTTCACTGTATCATTAACTCATTGGCTACTCTAAGCATATAAAAATACAAAACAGTCTTACCTTTTAGCTCCTAGAATGTGTAAACATCAAGATAGTTACACTACTTCTCATCCCTGGATGAAGAAAATTTATTTCTCTTTACACCAAAGTTACCTAGTCAGTTTGTCATTCATTTTTTTTATATTTGTCTTGTCCGTCATACCATAGGCCCACTTCCTTTTCCAATTACACATCACATGTCTTGTGATCTTTAAATATCTGCTACTAAATAAAATTTCACTTTTCATCACTGTATGAAAGGAACACACTGTACCAATTAAAGAGCTTTCTATTAAGAAATCTAATTATAAAAACACAAGGCCTATTTAAGTCCATGGAAATACTTCATTGACTTCTTTGGGCTCAAGTCCGTATTCAGCAATGTTGAAGTTGAATACGAAAAGAGCTTTTTTCCAGTTAACAAACAATTCGTGGGCATATTGAATGCAAAGATGTATTTACATTATCTCTACTTATTCCTACAAAGCTGTCGTAGGTTAGCAAGCATAGTCCCAGAAGGGATGTCCTTGCTAAGGGGTGCTTACAGTTTCCTCTGGGACCTGATAGAACCTATCAGTGGCCAGTTTGAATATGGACAATTCTTTAAGCCACTTAAAGTTGTGACCGCCTCTGTGATCCACACTTAAGAATAGATAAACTCCCCCCCAGCTCTCTCTCGTTTCCGGCGCTGGGACAGGTGGCTGCGGGGCCTGAGCGGGGACCAGCGGGCCCGGCCCAGGCCCTGCTCGGGCCAGGCCGGGCAGGCCACGGCTCCAGGATGACCCCCCCAGCAGGGCTGTGGGCAGCCAGAGCGGCTCGGAACCCCCCCCGCCCCTCCACTGCGGCCAAGATTTCAGCAAAGCGGCACCGCTGTCCTGCAGAGACCAGGTGACCAACAGCGATAAGACACATTCCAGCTGCAAGGCTGAGGTGAGAGTAACCCTTTTATTGCTGTGAAGAGCTGAAAACCTGAGGGAAGAGAGAGAGGAGATGCTTAAAGCTGAAAGTCTGTTGTGAAGCTATGATATATCAGAGTATCCCGTTGTAATTTCATGAAGATATGGGGGGTGGAGTGTTCAGCTCGTGAGCAAAAGCACCTGTGCTGAGATAGGCAGATGCTGACGCAGCTGTAATTTCATGAGAAGTTTGGACAGGGAGAGATGGACCAGATGAGGACTTTTGCTCCAAACGGGAAAGGAGAAAACCTCAGTTCCTAGAGATGCTCCCAGAGATATTCCTAGAGATGAAGATGAGGAAGACCCTTTGCTCCCAGGGAAGGAGAAGGGCCTCTGTTTTTGTTTCTGACTGGCTCAACCTTAAAATTGTACCCCAAAAAACTTCAAGAGTGGACCCTCGAAAGCAGTTGCAGGAAAAGCTGCAAGTTGGGGGAAGGGATTCACATACAAGCAGAGACTCCTCTTCCTAAATGGACTGAACAATATTTGGAAGTGGGTGGCTGTCTCGTTGTGATAATGTTTTCATAGCACGAGCGAGAAGAGACTTCTCTTTCTAAATGGACTGAACAAGGTTATTATGGAAGTGGTAAACAGACTGAACATCTTAAGGGTTGTCTTTTTACATTGTCAGTGGGAGAAGGGAGGAAGGTGGGGGGAGGAGGAGAGTTTTGAAGGTGGTATAATTCTTTTTTCCCTTCTTTTAGGTCTGTTAATAAACTTCTTTATATTCTTTCAAGTTTGGTGCCTGCTTTGCGTTTCTTCTAATTCTTATCTCACAGAAGGTAAACAGTAATGAGTATTTTGGGCCAAACCACTACACTAAATTGGTGTTTCCGCCCGGTTACAAACCCAACCGGCTACACATACGAATTCACCACTTTGGAAAGACCACGCTGTACCAGAGCAAAAAGCTCACATGGATATTCGTATATTCCTATACAGGATTTTTACAGATAACATATAGAATGAGGAAAGAATTTCCTCTGTGAACATCACATGATGGAGATGTGAAACCTTCTTTGGGAAATGTGAGCGTTCTTCAAGTTAAAATTTCTTATTCAGTAACTTCCCATGACTTTAATGTCCAGATTTCTACAGTGGTTCCCAGTCAAATAGCCACAGGCTATTCTTGGTTACTACTGAGCATTTCTGCATTTGTGAAAACCTGTATCTATCAAGAGACCTGAACACAGAAATTGGAGGAGAACTTTTTTCTCTCTTCCTGCCCCTCAGTGGGACAGTGGAAGGAATGAGATTTGCTCCTTTTTTGCATTGCTTGCTTTCTGAAAGACCCAGCAAGGAAGCCATTAGCCATGAGGAGCTGGCAGAGGAAGGGCTTGCTTTGGTCAGTGAAAAGACTACACCTAGATCCAGCCTCTGTGCCTGAGACAGCTTGCTGTGCAAAACAAAAGTCTCTGTGTGCAAATTCCCCCATCACCCACTTTCTTTGTCCACTGTGCAAATTCAGCCTGCCTGGGAAATTGCCAGAGCTACCAGCTGAGTAACTCAATAGAAGAGAGTTTGTTTTGAGGAAAGGAACAAGACCTGTGGCTCCAGCTTATCTTAGTGTAGGAGCTGGAAATAAACCACAAATACTGATGAGTTTTCCCTGTCTTCTCCCTCAGTAGAAAGAATCGCATTTGCAGAATTTTACTATTGACATGAATGGGATAAGCACTGCATTTCCTAACTTTTTTAAATAGAGAAAATCCACTGAGTAATCACTAGAGCAACTAAAGATTGTGGAGGTGATGCCAGCTATGAAACATGAATGTGTATTTTGAAAGCCAGCCAGCATAATTTTCAATGACCGTTCTCAACCCCTGTAGCCTCTAGATAAAAGAGTGACTTTGCTTTGAGTATGTGTCCTGAACACAGGCAGAGCATGGGTCATTTGAAATGGGAGATGAGCTTGAAAGAGCAAATTCTGCTAAATTCAATGTTATTGAGGAGAACTTTGCATCTTGAGCTTATTCTTTCTCAACACACACATTCATGTTTATTTCCCAATCCATATTTTTAACACAGCTGGCTAAATCTGCCTTCCCACAACTTTACTTAAGGAAAGCGATCCAAGTGTTTTCTGGACAATGTTAACTTCCCATCAACACAAAAGCTAGAGCTCCAGAAAGCAAATTCCTTCCTAAAGGCATTGTAGCACATTCTCAGCAGCAAAATACTATCAAGATGAATGGTTTACATTATGATTTGAGTATCCAGAACCTTTTGTGAAGTAAGTATGAGTGACAAAAAACAAATTTCCAATGCAAATATTGAAATCTCATAATAATAGGGACTAGCATTACAGGTTTTGACTGAAGTTTCTTGAAATATGTACATATGCATAATTATATAAATACTTAAATTTTGATTAGATGTGTGCATTTTTTTCACTGTAATTCATTAGACTATTCAAAAAACAAAAAAACAAGTGAAGACTGTAAAGCCCAAGTATACTAGCAATAATCATGAAATATGTAAGACAAAAGATAAAATAAAATTACAGGAAAAGAAGGATACAGGTCGTGAGCAGCACTGTGGATATCATTATCTCATGCAGAAATTCATAAGAATTTTGGTTCTAATTTCAATCCAGGATTCAGTGTCCTGGGTTGCAGTGTATTCTATTACCATCCTCATGAGCTGTTGAAATCAGGAGGGGCAGTGTTTCCTTGCTTCCTCCCCCCAGACTATCTTTCTCTTAATGGCCCATCATTGTCCTGCCGCATGACTCAGAGATAACTCCCTCTGGACTATCTTCTGTTAATGAGCCTAATCAACACTTGACCTCATGACTCATTACCCCATTGTGAGATGCTCCACCCAGAGGGAGGAACCAAGCATCCCATCGTGGATATAATCTGAGATTCTGAACACCAGAGACAACCCCTCCACTGGGTTTCCAGAGGACAGGAGCTACACAGCCACCATTGGACTTTCTGAGGAAGAGCAGACCCTTTACTACAGGATCACTGCTTCAGAGGACTGCAGCCACCATTCTACCAGACTGCTACCACCACCCTGCCTAACAGGGTTGTATCTTGACTCTGTCAGTTTGAACCAGTGTTTTCTTTTAGTTTTTCCTTTTCTTTAATTTCCCCATTAAATTGTTATTCTGACTTGGTGCCTCCCACTGGTTTGTTTTCAAACTAGTACATTCAGTTATAGCACATTCCCAAATTCACTGCTCTTTTCAAGTATCTAGACATGAAAGTTGTTCTAATTATTCTTTCTTAAACACAAGCCAGTACTTCAGTCCTCGTTCTTCTGTGTCTCTCTTTCTAGTTTAACATTTCAGTCCTCATGAATTCTGTTTCAGCATAAATATTGCATTATACTGTAAAACAATGAACAGCAGTAATTCATGCACAGCTTCATTCTAAATTAACATTATTTCTGTATGTTAAGTATTTCTGAAAGAAGACCAAATTTCTCTACTGCAAATATCCACTGTATCTAAGCAATTTAAGAACTGACTGTTCAGGAGTATCTTCCAAAAGAAAATGAGAACATATTAATGTGATAAAAAAGCTTCCCTAGAAGAAAAGACCCGTTTACAGTAATGGAGATAAAGAGATTAATTGGCTTATAGTGGTTACTAAAAGCCAGTCACTGGAATATCAAGTCTCTCAAAAGTGGAGGGAGGAAAACAGATTGTAAGCCATCAGTGTTAAATTAATCTTTTAGACTGTAATGACTGACAGACATGTCTAGCCTAAATGTCCTTGCATAAAAATTCAAGATGAGTTTTTCATAACCTGTATACAAAAGGCAGGGAAATCTGTTTATGTCTTTCCTTTCTGTAACTATCTATGTTACTACTATGAGTGACTGGCTTAAAATCCCGATGAAATTTCCAAAAATTCAAGTGGAGTATTCATACTATTTTTCTGGGCTGCAGATCACAACTTCAGTAGGCAAAGGGTCTGAACTCTTCTGTCACTTTTGCCATTCCCTCAAATCTATCTAATTTTTGATAAAAATCCACATTACTTCTATAAGATTCAACTAAACAATCTTGAAATGTATCACATTAATTTGTTACTGTTATCAATTTAAAGAAGATGAAGACCAAGTCAAAAGCTTGCATACAGACCAGCAGGAAAAAAACACTGGAAACACCAAACTACACACCGAGACTCAGGAGTCAAACTGGGCTGTGTTGTACAGTAACTAGTTCAGCACATTAATGGAGACAGGCAGAAAGTGGGATGGCTAAATGTTCAGTATTGCATTAAAGGAATGCCTTCCAGTTTTAAGAAACATCTACTTAGTAGTAAAAATAGATATTCTGATTCAAACAGAGCTTAGCTAACCACTGAATTTATCTGTAAAATCCTTTCCATCAATTTCTTCTCTCTTAAAACTTTTTTTAATGCCCTTTCTCTTTATAACATTGCATGCACTTTCTTTCAATGACTCTGTCTCTTCATTCCTTATCTGAACTAAAACGAGGACTTGAACTTTAGATCTCATATAGAGCACCTTCTCTAGGTGTCCTAGAGAAGCCAGGCACTAGGAAAATGAATTCTACTTGAGACTAGAGGATGCTTGTGCGGGAGATGTGCCCAGCCCCCCACCCTGGGATGTCTGCTGAGATAAGGACAGTGCCTAACCTCCCAGCAGAACTCCCCTGGAAAGGGAGCTACTCCAGTTACGGCGAGAAGAAGACAAACCCAGAATCCTCTGGGAGACTCTATGCAGATCCTCTGTAACCCATTGGCCCTTACCCTCTGACACCCACCCCCTGTATCCCTATAAGAGCTAGCCCGCTGCCCATGCAAGGGCAGAGAGATGCTCGTCCCTGGCTCCCCTTCGCCGAACTAATAAAGCTGCCTCGTGCGGAACAGCTATACGGCCTCTCGTCTCTCTCTCCCTGGTCTGGCCTGGAGGCTGCCCTGCAGAGCTGAGCTGAAATCACGAGCTGACAATCACTAAAGAGCTGACAGCCTCTGCACGGGCCCTCCAGCTAGCAGCTGAGGGAAGACACTGGCCTCAGGAAGACGATCTCTTTTGGGACCATCTCTCTGACCGGTCACAGCTTCCTCGGTCAGAGATACTGACCCCACACCAGCTGCCATACTTGTGGACTCCTGACAAGCCTAAATGCCATTGTTTTCAATAGGTAGAGGAAGCCAACAGGCAACTTTTACAAAAAGAAATCCAGCTGCCATGTGCAGACACGAATACTGAATTATGTGTGCACTTCTCATTTTTCATGGATTAAATGTTATTCTTGATCTTCACTCCATTTACTGCACTGGAGTTTGAAATTTGAGGGGTGGTGTGGGCATGGGTGTGGTGTTTTCAGAGGAATGACCCACCACTGTGCTGTAGAAACAGAGTGGGGAGGGGAGGAAGTTACTCCAAGCATCTTCTCTGATTTCCTTTATGTCCCATGTCTGAGAAGCTGCTGTCTGAATTCCTTGGACCTGGCGGCATTCCAGAGCAATTAGACAGTACATGCCCTGAAACAGGATTGCAAATTAATTTTCTGAGGTCTTTTTCTTCTTTTCCCTACAATTAACTAGAGGGGGGGGGAAGGGAGGGGGGGAGACTTGGGGCTGTATCGCATCTATTTTAAGACAAAACAACATGGATCTCTGTTTGTGCCCACTTGCCAAAGTAGCCAACACTTTTTCTTCTTCAGTTCTTCAGTTTGTAAGAAGTTTTGAAAGTCTGTAAGAAAACAGCAGTCAACTTCAGGACTGTTGAACAATGGAAATCTCAGATTTACCTGACTTTCTCCTTAGTGACTTTTAGTGTGCTTGATTCAAACCCTGTGATGAGATCAACAAAACACAGACAAGAATCTGTATTCCAAATGTATTCAAGAGTCACGTGCCAGCTAAGAAGTACATTCAAACCGCAGTTCATTCAAACTATTTCATATTATTGCCTATATGACAATATGTGTGTAAGCCTTCTCAGATACAATCAAAACCAGGCAGTGCCAAATCTGGAAATCTTATTTTAAAGAGATTTAAAACCAGGGGAGCTCAACAGCAGAAGAAAGTTGAAATCTTAGCAGTATTGAATCATGCAAGCTCCAGAGGTCAATTCCTCTCCTTATGCTTTAAAAGATGGCTTTTTAAATGTTGATAAAACTCCAAGTGTATGGAGTTACTGGCTGTCTACAAAGGTTTCTTTACATCTTAAATATTATTTGCTATACCCACCAAAGCTTTTTAAAGGTCTAAAAGCAAGCTATGCAAAAAAGGAGCTCTCCAGATACTAGACTCTCAACATTGCATTTTTTCAAGTATTGGCACACTGTTAAGAACAGGCTTCTATAAATCCTTAATTCTGATTCAGCAAAATAGGCTGGCTTGCTGCAGAAAGGAAGAAGCTGATAAATGGGATACTGCACAAAGAGTATCAAGGTAGGAATACAGTGTCTAAGTGCATTCTTTGCAATTCTGCTAGCAAAAATGCATTATAACTAGCTGAACCTGTGAAACAAGAGTTAAATAAAATAGTCATGAATGTCAGAGTAAACAGCACTTGTAACAGAAGTGTAACATTGCTATATCCACTGCTTGTTTTTCTTTCAAGGATTCAGTCTAAACTTTTAGCTATGTGATGCTCTTCTGAATCATCTAGTAATTGATGTATGGACTTAGGGAAAGATGGCACTTTCCAAATCAACTCAATATATTGCAGCAAGTTATTGGAGATGCTGTAATTTAAAGTTCTTGTAGCACTTAGTAATCCTGAGCTTGTGAAGTCTGATAAGACATTATGCAAGTGATATTCTTCATCACTGTCTAATATTGGTGTAGTGTTATATTCAGAAAGCCAACTTCTTCATCCTCTTTTGCTGCAGACCTTTCTTTACAGGGAGAGGAATGAAGCACATTCTTGGAGCCAAAGAACAATCCTTCTTTTGTGGTACCATTTCCAGTCTCACTGTTTCCTTCATTTGCTGACTTCTCCTACATACTGTTCTATACTACCATGTGAAAACATTCAAAAATAAGTTATCCCTCAATGCATAAATTCTAAGCCTCTGAATGCAGATGTCTGCATGGTAAATAAAACAATGATTCAGTTAATCTGTTAGGCCAAATCTTCTGTGATTTTATTTTATTCTATTTTTTTTTCATTTGGTTTTTATAAACAGATAAGCCATAAATGAGTCAGTTTCCATGAAAGTATATCATCTCACCTCACTGCATCTACTGTCAGGGGGAAGGGGAGATCTCCCTGGAGTCCTCCTCCTCTTTTCTCTTCTCTTCTCTTTTCTCTTCTCTTTTCTCTTCTCTTCTCTTCTCTTCTCTTCTCTTCTCTTCTCTTCTCTTCTCTTCTCTTCTCTTCTCTTCTCTTCTCTTCTCTTCTCTTCTCTTCTCTTCTCTTCTCTTCTCTTCTCTTCTCTTCTCTTCTCTTCTCTTCTCTTCTCTTCCCCAGCAGTTTCAGCCTTTATTCACAGGAGAAGTGCTCCAGCCCTCTGAACATTTTTGTGGCCCTCCTCTGGACTTGCTCTAACAGGTCCAGGTCCTTCCTGTGCAGGACACCTCAAAGCTGGATGCAGCACTCTAGGTAGAGTCTCACCAGAGTGGAGTAGACAGGCAGAATCCCCTCCCTTGCTCTGCTGGCCACTCTGCTGTTGATGCAGCCCGGGATACAATTGGCTTTCTGGACTGCAAGTGCACATTGCTGGGTCCTGTTCAACTTTCCAGCCATGAAAACCCCAAATCTGTCTCCACAAGTCTTCTCACAATGAGTTCCTCTCCCAGTCTGTGCTCATGTCTGGGGTTGCCATCACCCAGGTGTAGCACCTTGTTCTTGGACTTGTTGAACTTCAGGAGCTCTGACCAGGCCCACTCCTCAAGCCTGTCAAGGTCCCTTTGGATGACATCCCTTCCTTTAAGTGAATCATCTGCACCTCTCAGCTTGGTGTCATCTGCAAACTTGCTCTGGCTGCACTCAAGCCCACATTCATTCAATGTCATTGATGAAGACATTAAACAGTATTGGTCACAATACGGACCCCTGGGGAGCACCACCCATCATTGATCTTCATCCAGACACTGAGCTGCTGACCATCCATCAGGTCCATATCTCTCCACTGTCCTGACATGTCAGCCTGGCAAGAAATGTGTTTACATGCACGAAACACAAGCACTCACAGAAATAGGATAACACAGTGTGTTAATTTCCACTGTAAGTTTGCTTTCTTGGCATACCAGAGCAACTGAAGGAACTAGGGACTAATGAAAAACACACACCCCTGTCTTGTACTTCTGGCTGAAAGTACCTTCAACCATCAATTAAATGCCAGTCTGACTTCTTTTTCTCTAAAGGGACCAGTCCTTCATCCATTTTCTCCAATTAAAGTAAGAACTTCCATGCCAGGTTATTTTCTCAGTGGTGCATTCCTTATTCTTCATGAACTCTATAGATATCAAAAGATTTACTACAGCTCTGCAATCTGCACCAATCAAAACTCTTTTACAGTGTTTTCACCATCCTGGGTATTATTTCCTCCTTTATGCCAGAACTGCACCTCAGTCAACACTGCTTTCTGGATCTAATTGGACTATAGTTATTTTGAAGTGAAATGTATATTATAAATACATAAATACGTATCTTTTGATGTGGTAGCCTTATTCTTGCTTTGGTCAGGGTGGCATGGCTTTAAGAAAACCCTGTAATGAAGCTTCCCAGGTATATTCCATCCCCCAAGATGTGTGAACTAGACAGTTAGAAAGCTGTATTAAATATATATGTGTTCTCCATCATGTTTCCACAATATGTGTGTTGAGAGCACCATGGAAAAATGAAGCTTCCCTGAATAACTAAGTGCATGACATCACATTCAACAAACTCACACCTAGAAGTAATGCAATTTTTTTCCAAAAGGAGAAAAGGCTGCACCACTGTCTGCTGATACATAAAAGTTCTCAGAGCAGGTTTGGCCCAGACATGACAAATTAAGTGGATTACATAACATAGCCAGATCCTACCCTAATTAGTCCATTGCTATCAGTATTTTATAAACCTTCTATTATTTGGAGAAAGAGAAGAAATTCACATAAGTACCAAAGAGGAAAGGTTATTCATATTATTTATTATATTTAGGTTCCTACAGCCATTCAGGTATAAAATAATTCCACCTCTGGGTAAAAGGTTATTTATAAGGGCAGTTTATTTAAACATATCAATTTTTGAAGGTGTTCATATGAAGATTTACTGTTGCTTACTCAATGGTGTGAATAATTCATTCTTTTCAAGACAAGCATACACTCATTTCAGAGAGGAAATGCCTCCAAAACCACATTTATTGACTTGGGGACCAGCATTCAGCAAGCAACATCAGATAAGTAACTCACAGTAGGAAATAAGAGGAGCTTTAAGGGACATGATGAAATGAGAAAAAAAAAATTTAAAAAGTATTTTGCCCTTTACTGTTCACAACAAAACAAATATTGTATTTTTCAACAATAAAAACCCTATTTCACATTTATTAGTGCCAAAACATAAAAAGACATTCTGGCTGTAAAATTAAGCAAATTATATACCAAGAACAACTGGAAGTAAACAACTGCATCGTGCCCTTCTCTGTGACAGGAGCTCTCCGGCACAGGGGCCGGTTAAAAGGCCCAGCAGTGTATCCTGCCCTTGGAGAAATGTAGCCAGCTGGTTTGGGGACACAGCCAGATCCACATAACTACTTGTGGTATTTGGCTGCAAGCTCTGAAGGACTGCACAATGCTCCATTCTCAATCGTGCAAGTGGAGCCCTCTTTTACATCACTGCCTGAGGCACCCGCCTGTGACTGCTCATGTTAGTCAGATATGGCTATAGATGCTGTAAGGTATTCTTTCTACCAGATTTTGTAAAAAAACCTCCAGAATTTGCTGTAGAATGGGTTAGTCTCTGATTTATAGTGAAAATGAAATTAAAAGAAAGATTTGTGGACTAAGTGAAATGAAGCAAGGAATCGTCGGGTACCGGTGATAGATGATGGTAGACTGCAGACGAATTTTTCACCGAAGTCAAACGATCCAGAAAATACACAACTTCAGAAAGAAAAGAAGTTACCCTCTGATGTAATGGGCACCCTATTGGCAATTATAAATGCACTGGATTCACATTCAATTAAAAGGATATGAGATAGCATTAGACAGGGGGGATGTATTTTCCACTGTGCTTGAGTCCTGCTCATTCAGCAGTGCTGGGACTAGCTCCTGATGTGTACATTCACATGCAGCAGCAAGGACACCAAAGAACATCTGGCTTTTTTTCAGTGCCACCTTTTGCCTTCCAGAATGTAGAGCATTTTCTAACAATCCAGTATTTATATAAAAACTGGATGTAGATGTTTATTGCCTTACATTTTGAAGAGAGAGGGAAGGCAGGAAATTCTCAGATGTAAATCTTCAATTGGAGATTCTCAGATCTTTTCTTTCATCTTCCCAAACACATAAAACAATTGGAACCCCACCCATCAGCAAGTTCACAGCAGATTACGAAACCAGAATATTTCTTTAATACAAAACAATCTTTCAGCTCACATGTTCAGTTACAATTCTTCAGCGAAACAGCAGAAGGATCACCGAAGTCAACAAACTGCAACAGACATGCCATAAAAACCCCTTATGCATTTAACAGCCAATAAACTGCACATATTCAAAGCAGGTCGTTTTATCAGAGTGAAATTAAAGCAAGAAAATACAAACTTAGTGTTATCTATAACTAATAAAGGTATTTCTGTGGAGGCAGTTAGGACATCTCAATGTCTGTACAACAATTACTGAAGAACAGTCTGCTAAAGAGTAATATTTTTCAGTCAGCATTAATTGTACATCTCCAAAAGTGTTGCAATAGAATTTGTAAGTGTAGCATGACTGAAACTCAGAAAAGAAGTGGAGAAACTCTAGTCCTGTAAACTTTTAATAATTAGAGTAGTTGCCTATGGTTTTTATGGCAATATTCTCACAAGTAATATTGGAAGTTAATAATGTTTGCTAGGTAAAAATTTTTAATTTGCAAGGAAAAGATTATAAGCACTTCTGCTCTGGCATCTTTCCCATTAATGAAATGGGAAGACTGTATGAAGCCCACCAGAATTACACACAATTCTTAAGAACTTTGATATCTAAGAATAAAGTTTTTAAAACTACCTTGAATGGCAGGGTTGAAGATAGAACCACCCCAGACAAGAGAACAGAAAGCAAAAGTACTCTTTTTATTCAGGATTAGAAGAGCATTGAAAAACAAGTTTTTTAAAAGGACGCAAAATATTTTTGATGTTATGGAAATCTACACCATTCATTAGTGAACAGTACTAATACAGACACTCAGTTCAATCCAAACCACTCTTCTTCACTTGCTGGCCATTTCTTTCAAACAAAAAAGAAATCCATCTTCCTCTAAGAATCCATCTTCAGTCATGTTTACATCCTCATTCCTATTTTTACTAGTAATTTTTATTTCACTGTCTCTGTGAACAAACCAAGAACAGAGACTCATCGTGGTTCATTCTGCACAAACATAGGCCAACATTAAGTACTGCCCTGATGAGCTTGCATACAAAATAAGAAATCAGCCATGCATGTCGATAGCACAAATGCCCTTATGCATCAATGTAGAGGCAGTCACAAGAAGAGAAAAATGTTTTACAAAGCAATCAGGAGGGAATATGCCAAGTTAATATTTCAGAACATATGTGAGTTGATGTAGTTTCAAAATAGCTGTAATATTTTCCATTGTATTTCTCAAAAAATGTTCTTATTATTGAACCTAGAGCTTGAATACAAGTAAGTGGATCAGTTTTCACACACTGCCAGATAACTTCAAGATCAGTTCAACTCTTACCCTAAAAGCACCAAAGGCTGTTCCAATATCAATAGTATTTTCCTGTTTTAATAATCATTATATTTGCTCATACATGCTTTGATTCTACCTTTCATGAATCTGGTACAATAAGCTCTACATTTATAAGAAAATGAATAGCCAAGGGAAAAGGTTATTTCCTTTGGCTCAGGCCTCACTGTTGCTGGGCTGGGCAGAACTATTCTTGACCCAGTTTTATAGGTTTCACAGTTGGCTGACCCATCTATTGTCAACTGATACGGATGTTAGCTCAACATTGTCCTAGCAACTAAGAAAGCACACAGAGATCTGAAGGAACTCCAGCATTTAATTTAATGATCTGAGATCTCCCATTCAGCACGATTTAGGCAAGTGCAACAGAGAACACCAGCTAACATGGACGAGGTAACAATCTGCTTTGTAAAAAAGGCCAATAGCTCAGCTGGCTAAAGCAGGGTTCACAGCACGCTGCAAATGACTGCCTAATTAATAAATAGTCTAAAGAACATGTGTGCAATCCAGAGATCATGTATCAAAACTGAATGAAGCGGATATGACTACCCTGAAGTGCGTGCATATGGACACAAGGCTCTTCTCCTTTCAGCAACAAACAACAGGGTTTGTGCAGACTCAGAAATGTTGACAGTGTCCAAGAATAGCCATGGCAACCCTGATACCTCCCAAGAATCCAGTTTCAGTGTGCTGTTAATTACTTGTCGTTCCCCTTCTTGTGTTTTAACTGTAAGTAACCATGATGTCACACTTCATAAAGTGCATCAAGTCCAGGGTCAAAGGGAAGCACTGCTGTAAATCTTTTTAGATTTGAAAGGAAACATGTAGTAATGTAGTAAGTAAAGTTCACCAGTTACTACAGAATCTCCACTCACATGCACTCCTCCAAAATGGCTTGGAATTACCATGCTAATTTAAACTTCAAAATCAGGGTAAGAGCAAGAAAATGGAAACTTCAACTTCTTTAAAAATATTTGCCAAGTTGAAAAATATCCAAAAAAAGATTTAAGAAATAATAGCTTTCACTGGGAAAACAGTCTTGTCTTTATTACTATGTCAATAGTTTATAGGTGTTACTCTTGTAATTCTTGTAACAAGCTTCTTGATTATATTGTGCTGAGTTACGTAAGTTCATTAGTCACCTTTTATTCATTCTTCAATATATTCAAAGTATTTTTTGGTCCTTTTTCCTGTTCTACATGTTCTGGAACATCATCTTGTTCTTCCATGAAAACTGTTTTGATAGGACCAAAAGGTCAGTTTGTGGTTTGTCTATATTTCAGCAATCCACTCAGCATTCTAAGAATGAATTACAGCTTTCCCACAACTAAGGTATGTGTGACACTACATTCAGATTAGTACTCCTCTAGATTTGGTGGAAAACTCACATGTAAAGGTCCTCATGAAATGGACTTTTACTGAAAAGTTCTATTTACCCGTAACAAGGTATTCCTGCTATTCCCTATATATAGAACAAGAAATTCCAAACCTTCCATAGGAAGTTTAACTACAATAGGTCACAAAGAGACAGATTTTAAAGGGTATTCACAGCACTCACTGTGTCTTATCACAAAGTCTTTTAGTGCACTCCATACAACCAGCCAATTTCTCTATGTGTCTAACAGGATTGACCACTGGCATCAGGCACGAGGCAAGGTGCTCCAAAACAGAGCAAACAGGCAGTTCTTATCCCCACTCCTCCTATGGAATGAGAATAAGATACATTCAGGTCATCTATCTACTGATACCAATGAGATTATGAATTTAAACCCATAACAAGGAAATTCTGCCATTATATAGAGGTTCTGAGCCACAAAATCAGAGAATATGCTGAGTTGGAAGGTACTCACAAAGATCATTGAGTCCAGCTCCCTGTCCTGCATAGGACCATCCCCAAGAGTCACACCATGTGCCTGAGAGCACTGTCCAAACACTTGAACTCTGTCAGGCTGGTGCTGTGACCACTTCCCTGGGGAGCCTGTTCAAGTGGCCAACAACCCTCTATTATTTTCTAATATCCAACCTAAACCTCCCCTCACACAAGTTCAGGCCATTCCCTCAGGTCACCACAGAGAAGAGATCAGTGTCTGCCCCTCCTCTTCTGCTCAATAGGAAGTTGTATCTGCAATGAGATCTCCCTGCAGTCTCCTCTTCTCCAAGCTGAACAGACCAAGTGACACCAATCTCAGAGCCATGCATTGACCTGATGGATCTGCCTATTCCTGTCAATATTATTAGGAGTCAGCATTTGCCACAAAAGCAACAGTTTTCAGAAAACAGTTTTTATTTTGTGACTTATAAACTGGATCTATTCACGCCACATCTGTTGAGCCAAATGCTCTGGAAAAGATATAACTTTTTATCTGATGGGATTGTTTGTTTGCTGGTGATGGTATTCTTGGCTAGTACAAAATATATGAAAATAAATGTTGTCCTTATATTGAGAAGGCAGGAATCAAAACAGACAAATCTAGAACTGTAGTATTCATTGGGAAATCCAGAGACTATTTGCTTATATTTGTTCATTCTTGCAGAAACTTTTCCCATGGATGATGGATACTACACTGCAATGGATAATGCTGTTTTAGCTGAATATACTACAAATTCTAATGTGGTAGAGAATAATTCCTTAACTTGATATACTGTTCTGACAATATTTAAACTAGGTTTAAATTTAAACAGTTTTCTAGATTATAAAGCTTTGTATAGTGCACTTTATGATTAATACCTTCTGGTACTCCAAGCAATTAAGTGGACACATACTCTTTTAAGTCCTTGTATGATGACAGATTCTAAAGTATCTATTCTGCCACCTATATTCTTAACATGTCTGCTTTTAATAAGGACTTAGAAGACCTATAAAATCAATATTTAAGTAGCACTTTTCTCAAATAAAGTTGAGGTTTTGTTAGATTTCCTCTGCCAATACAGACTGCTGTGTCACACCTTTCACAATTCTGGAGGAAGATATTTTTCCTAATTATTAAAGAGGTAATTGAGATTTACTATGGAACATTTTAAATTGAGTACTCATTAAACAACATTAGGGAAAGAAGATTGGGAAAGTATATATGCTTTAATGTCTTCAACATTCACCATAGTTTGTCATCAACTGACTACTTCTCCTCCTAACTGATCAACATTCTTTAATAATTTTGTGAAGTCATTCAAAATAGAATTAGAATATATTAACCCATGCTAAGGTTACAAATACTGAAATAACTTCAGTTAAAACTTCTGAAATCTCATCTCAGAATATGAAGAAAACTCCTGATTGAAATGTTCTGCATTTGTGTTATTCCTTAAATTCTTCTGCCTTTTCAGACTTGACTAGATAAACAACATTCAGGTCTGTATGTATTCTTCTACCAAGCATGTAAGAAGTGCATAAAAGAAGTAGAAAAAGACCAGAAATAATTAATATGAATATCCAGTGCTTCCACTGGCATGAGGATGTCTTATGGTTATTTTCTGCACAAGATATTTCTCCCTTTTTGTAAAGAGAATGTGTTTTCTATTCTCAGAAATAAATTCGTGTTTCCACACCTGCTGAAAATAATAGAGAGGGAAGAAACACCAAGAGTGATGTCACCGTGACATTAATGAATAGTCAGAAGTACTACACTAACAAACAATGCAGAACCAGTTAGACCTTTAATATCAACAGTAATATTACCCCATGCTGAATGTGGTTAGAGGGAGAGCTTGGAATCAGAGTCAGCAAATTCTTACCATCTTATTGTTACATTTAGATGTAACACCATTTTTTAGGGCAATTTTAATCCCTGTATTCAGTAATTCCTAATTAAAAACAACTGCAGTTCTCCCCAGGTTTTGGAAGAAGAGTGCATGTGGGGTGCCAAATACATATAAGTACACAAGTTTGAAGAAACTTAAAATGAACAGTTTGGAAATAACCATAAAAACCAAAAAAGTTAGAACTCACAAAAAGAGAAGAGTACCATATAAGAGTACATTTTCTTTATCTGGCCTTTTTGCCTCTGTTTTATCATCTACCAGCCTTTTGGTAAGAGCATTCTAAAATGTTCGTGTATTCATTGTTCTGATAGAGGGACGAGATGCCATAATGGTGAAAGAACAAAAAATACACTCATGATACAAGTCATATTTCAGTCATATTTCCAAAATGTAGCACCGTACAAAAATTACTAGACAATGGCTACTCTGACCACACTTTGAAAACACAAGCATTATATTAAAAATGTGCATTCTGTCATCCTCAAATGTAGTAATTTTTATGCAGAAGTCACAGATATAGATAGGAACAAATCCGGTGGTGGCTGTTTATTGAGCTATATAAGATCCATCAATCACTTTTCCATCAATGATAGTTAGAAGCATTGAATTCTGTAGTTTGTAGATATTTTGTTAAAGAAATATTTATTCTTTTATCAAGAGTCTTTTTCTATTACTGCATCTTTCATAAGCTGAGACCCTTGCTTATTTTGTGCACTCATACAATTCAGCTTGAAAAGGGTTTGTGGCAGAGGAATCGGAAATGCTGAAAATACCAGAGAGATTTTATGCGAGATTACTTAGCAAATGCACATTTTTTAAACAGCTAAAAAACCCTGTTCAGAAGAATGAAAGAATGGAATTTCATTTGGAATGACCAAGGGAAAGGGAATTGGCATGATAAAATAACAGGTTTACTAGGAATGCTCAGATGTTAAACTACTAGTTGGCTTGCAATTTCTTCCATCAGTGATAGCATTCAAATCACACAAAATAAAGGATCAATGAGAAAGGAAAACTGATTTTCTGTGTTCTGTAGAACTCAATTTCAAGTAAAGGACTTGAAGAAAAAATGAAAGTAATCTAATCCAGTTAAAGAATAAGGTTTTAATTAGCAAAGTCATTACTTTTTTTTTTTAAATTATATCCCTCTGTTCCATAACGACAGTTCAGAGTTCAGAGGAGGATATTATTTTCCATTACTAAATCAAATCCGTCATAGAGCCATTCAAACGAATATTTTTTCCCCAGTGAGTGGCAAGATTTTTCACTTTCCAAATACGCTGCAAGGATCTTATGAAGTTCAGAGACTCACTAATAATTTATTTCCTTGTAGATCAAAAAAACCCCAAATCTATGTAAACCTAGGTAAATCCAGAATCCCATCATTAAAATGTTTGTCCTATCATGTGTATAGGAAGGTATCTTACATAATATTTTGGACTGAAGGAACTTTTGTTACTTGTAACTAACCAAGGCTGTAGGAACCAAAGAACTGTTGCTGCCATTTCCATGCTGAAAAATACATTAAAGTTTTTTGCTTCTAATAAGCTTTACATGCAAAAGATTGCTCTCATCTACCTAAATTCCCACGTATATCAGTAAAAGACAATAGTATTTTGCAAGCTATAAACTCACCTTTAATTTCCTCAATATCCAAGAAATAGGAACATAATTTATAATGTGATCTGAGTTATGAAAGTCATGAACCTTGAAATTTGGTTTCTTGTGGTCAGGACAAAGAAACACATGAACAGTGGACAGAGCCGCATGTGGCACATTAGCCACAATTTGAAACCTTCTGACAAAAAGCTTTTTCTCCCATACAGCCCCCTGGAGAGACGGACCAAGAAGAATGCATACTATACAAATAAAGCTGAGACCAAACAGTAAACATGGATTATTAAATTCTCCAGATTAAAGGATTTATTAGAAAAACTAAATTATTTGTTTTTTCACAGAGAAAGGATAGCTGTTATACTTGTCTAGAATTCAGTTCCTGATTAAAAGTTGAGAATATAATGTAGTTTACAGCTAGTTTCAACAACACTTCTCATTGGCATAAAAATTCTGTATCCTCCCAACAAAAGTATGTATGAAAATCAGTAAAAGTTAGGAACAGGGCAGTCAAATACAGTATTTTTTTTCACATTTCAAGTATTGGTGCAATTTAATGTTGGAGATGCAAGAACCATATGTAAATAAGCCATTACTGATTCCTCAACAATAAAAAGAAAAGCAGGTATCTGAAATCCAAACATCAGCTCCTATTTCTGCTTCAAACCGATGGCAAAAACCATTGGAATACACACCATTAATTTAAAATTCCTTCATTCCTGTTGTTGTACATGGCAATTTCAATCACAGGACTACCTCAGGTAAACATAGCTAAGCAACTCTTCTGTCACATGCTTTCCAGCTAAGAACTCTTTTATGTTTTTACAGTAATTAAAATTCTTGTGGCTGAGATTTCTTTATATCATGCATCCAAACCATTTCACCTTATTTTCCTAATTTCCTCATTCAGATTTTCATTTTTTCACTAAGTGGCTTAAAGTTTCATTTTATTGGAGCACATATTTCTGTGAATATTTAACACAAAACACATGTTCACTGCTCAGGCCTCTGAGAACTCTGAAATCAACTAAGAATTTTAACTGTAGTCCATTCACTTCACCATGAAGTCTTCATGTCAAAGAATTCATTCCAAAATTAAAGATTTTTATGAATAGATATTTTCCTTAACTTCTGGTGTTAGGACAGCTTATATTGTAACATCTCACACTCCAGTACAGTTTTTGCTTTCCCTGTCACATATTCAGAATGTAAATTCTTAGAAATTCATTCATGAACAGGCCTGACATCAGAAACTGAAAGAATTTATTGAATTTCTTTCAAACCTGGTTGATGGCACGGAAAAAAAACATGTTTTTCTCTTGAACTAAAATACCATGTTATTCCCAGCTGTACGAGAGAAAATGCCACTTCAAAAAAAATCATCAGAACATTTCAAGGAATAAATTTTCAACTATTTCAGGAACACGTGGAAGTATGTCTTCAATGTCTTGGAAGTAAATGCTTTCAAAGGCACTGCTCAAGCAGTAGGCAAAAGGGTTTCCATTTATAAAACGGTTCCTATTTATGGGAAGGGAGGGAGTGCCCACTCTCGCTAACACGCCGGGGGCTGTCGTTATGCTGCCATTAAAGCTTTCTCTCAACTCATAAACAGAGCCGTTTCAGTTTAAATGAAAAGGGAGAAAATCATAAAAAAAAAATAAAGAACATGTAAAAGGATGAGACATTTTGCAAAACTCTTAATTGCACTAAGCTTTTGGAATCACAAACAACAGCGTTGTTCAGTAGAAGCAAAACTCCCAGATACAGTGACTATAGCTCAGGCAATTTATTTAGTAGCCTTTTGACATCCCAGAGCTCTTTTATTTTTCTTTTTAATTAATAAAAATGCACAATGTTGAGAGGACTATGGGAAATCCTACACATCCATCCTCTTTCTAAGCTGAACTACAAAAACTACCAGACATGAAATATTACACAAACCTTTGAAAATTTGCTCCAGCACGTTTTTGGCAAGATTTCAGGCTTTGTCTAGCAAATTCTTGCATCTGGAATTCCTTTGGTAGTTAATCGGAACCAAGGATGTCAGGAGTGAGCACAGGTGTACCTGGTAACGGCACTTCCTGCTTCAACAAGAGGAAATCCACCTTCTGATCAGCAAACATGAACTGATTAAAGAAAGCTACATGGCAATGACAGAGGCACCACTGATTGACTGCCCTGCCAGGTACTCCTCTAGATAACCCCTGTAAAGGTAGTATCAAGGAGGGGATAGCAATATATGCTATAGCCTTTTCCAACATCATGTGATGTAGCAGTGAACAATTATTTTCCCTTCTAGCTTTGTTTCTAGATTGCTGTAGCAATCTCTCATTTAATACATCACTTTTCAAAGCTTCCAGTTTATTTCCCTTACCAAATTCCCCTTCTTTATGAAATTTTATGGGAACTGGTTGCTTTTCCCTGAAAATTTTTAACAGTTTTGGTGTTTTTAAAGAGCATGTTGCAATAAAACATTGTTATTCTGGCAGATTGATATTGGGTAAGGATGGAACAATTACAACAAGTTAAAACTTACTGAACACAAATCACAAGAAGTAACTTTCACAAGAACATTTTAAACCATTCCTGATACTTGAACAGCACTCAGTATGGTGCTTGGGCAGAGTATAATGTGCCTCCAGGGTTTCCTTGGCAATTGAGTTCCAATCAAAGATTTTTGTAGTTACAAAGGTAAGTAGCTTGAATGAATCAATGTGAATAAACAGATAAATAAAGAGAATTCTTATTTATTTGTTTATTTATTTATATTTTATTTTATTCAGAGGAGAAAGCATCATTTGAAGCAGCAGCAACTGTAAGGCTGCTTTTCCAGAAGTTAAATATCAGTTTCAGGTGTTGCAGTGAAACAGGGAGAAAAGTCACTGACACTGGGCACAATAAAGGTAGAAATAACTGTACCAACAGGCTTGAAATGTCCTTCCTTACAGAGAAGCCAAATTCAGATCTGCACAAAGCAGCACTAAATCCATTAACAGTAACAGCATATTCAATTAAAGTTGCGTTTGTCATAGATCTGAATGCAGCATTATAAACCCACATTAAACAGCAGAAAGATTGCCTATTCCAGCTCTGCAGTATGGCAGGGCTGAGTGCAAGAAGGTAACCTCAGCCTCTGTAAAAGGGAACTTTGTTGAATGCTGAAAGCTGAAGTCAGAGCCAAATTATAAACCAATTTTCTTTATGCATGTCAGGCAAGATGAATACCATTCACTGGCACAAATGCCTGCTTTGAAGTGTAAAAAAGCCTCTTCTCTTTTCCAGGAGAAGTGTAATTTTAAGATCAGATGATAAAAACTGGGAGGACTCTTAATAAAATAGGCAACCAACCAGAACATGACACACAATGCAATTGGGAGTTATGTCACTATCCTAATGAAGTGCATCATTTTCCTGGCCCCTGATGTACAGAGTCCAACTCTGCAGTGGGAACAATAATGAGTTTTAGGCATACATTACTTCCATGCCTCATGATCAAGTCAGAAGGTTCATGATTCCATACCAGATTGCAGACTCCTGCAGCAATCCATTGTTGATGACCAATGTGTCATTGTCATTGTGTGTTGGGAGCCCACGTTTGTCCATTTATATGCAAGACTGAAAATGGCCATCCTCCCATCCTCTACAGATGCTGGACACCTGCTTCCATACAGGAGTCTTCTGGGTTACCAGTTTATCTTCAGCCATTTTTGGCATAGAACTTAGCTCCACAGATCACTTTTTCATGATAATGTCAATAAGCTGCTTTTACAAGTCAGGTCACTGTTTTTAGGAATGTTCTTTGGGCAAATGTTCTCTGGGCAAATGTTCTCCTTAATTATACTGGCACAACCATATCAACTTCAGCAAGGTTGAACAAATATAAACAAGGGCAAATGCTGGACACATGATTTCAAATCAACAACTAGCTGGTCCTAGATGAAAGGCTCTGGATAGACTTTAATGAACTTCGTTCCCTTGCTAATTCATTGAGAACTAAAACATAACACAATCTCTGGAAAATATGTCAAGGAGGTATTCAACAAGCATGATTACATGAAAGAATCAAATAACATGGGTTTGTAAAAGTCCAGAGGCAAAAAATAAAGAAACAATTGATGAGACTAAATTAAGCAAATGGATTGATTCCATCAATTAAAACCATTAATTGAAAGCTTGAAACTAACACTTCTAAGTCACTAACAATCCTTTGTAGTGTAATGTAAGCCATGGAAGAAAATAGCATTCTTAAATTCCATTGCTTAACAGTTAATTATGCATACTCACAAGATAAGAATATGCTATTAAGAAATGCTCTCACATTTAGAAAGTGGAAGAAGAGGCTCTAATTGCTGAATAAAGAAGCTTACTGTGAAGTGAAGCAATGTTTGTCTGGTTTGATCAAAATATTCAGTTCTGCTTTTATGTCCATGAGTCTAGGTTTTCATGTTTTGATTTTAATAATATTTATCCTTTCTGAATGCTCCTTCCCTATGAGAAAGCTTCTTTTATGTAGTTGCATTGGCTTTGCAGTCATTCATTTCTGTAGACTTGACCATTTCAGCCTCACAGTCTCCTAAATATTTGCTTATTTGGACTGGATACTTTAGAGCCTCTGTACAATTAAAAAAACAAAATACAGATTCACACTACACCCTTGCAAAAAAGTCTGCAAGGGGAGATGGCACCTGCATAGATTCCTGTAGGGTTTACCAGTGGCTGTTTCTACAATCCGCTTTCTCTCCTCACAGGGTCTTTCTTCTTTATCACTTTTATCACTTTCCCAGGCTAGCTTAATGAGAAATCTCTACCTATGAAGTCTACTAACTACAAAGTTCACTTCTAACTATGAAGTCCAGTAACAAACCACTTTTAGAGAGTCATCTACGTCTTCCCATCTCTCCTCTACTGAAATCCTATGTGTCAAAACCAAATCTGGATTTGGTTTTGAATCCAGTATTTAAAAATCATTCACCTAAAGAGTTCCATCAATGGAGAGCACTGATTTTTAAAAGGTTGGGGTTTTTTTAAACTAGAGGAGTGTCAAAGAACTGGAAGGAAGCTGGACTGTTTTAAAAGAATAATTCAGATATAATTCAAGTAACAATAAACTTGTAAGCAAGGCTCTGATTATGGACAAAAGCAGCAAAAATGGCTGATATGGAACTTGACAGCAAACCCCAGAAGAGTGACATAGCTAAGGGATGTTAACATAATTTACATAAAGCAACTCTTGATGATCCAATATGGCATAATTTTGAGATGAATTTGCAAGTTCAGGTGATGGAAGGTAACACCATAAGACTTGTTCCTGAGACCTATGGATGGGAATTGCCAAGCAGATGTGTTTCACATGGAACCTCCCATTTAGTTCCCTAACGTGTCATCACTGCTAGTGACAGGCTGTAAGCTTTGGCTGAGTTTGCAACACCTCTGGACTGGGGCTCTTCGGGCTTGTACTGTCTGAAATTTCCTTGGCTTACCTGTTGCTTTTTTACTTGCTTTAGCCATGTCCCTAATCAACCAGGCTTACCTGATCCACTCGGTTTACTTTCTTTTTAACTGTGTGTGGTGGAACCACAGTTTTATACAGATAGCAGCAGCAAACAGTTATTCTATGAGATATTTCATGGCCAAATCAAAGATACAGTGTAGAGAAATATAGATCTGGTACAGTAAGCAGGGCTTTGAAAAGGCGAGAAAAGGGTGCAATTAGAGGAGTACAGGCAAGATGAGAGATGGAGCACAGGTTTGACATTGGAGAGCTCATGGCTTTAAATCACCCAATAATGGTCAGTTAAAAAATGCATACCTGGACCTGGACAAACTCTGGTTTACAGGTAACGACAAGAACAAAGACAAAATATCTATCATGTAAAGGGCAACATATGTCATGAACTCAGGCGTAACATGAAGCCGCAGGCTAATGAGGAAAGTTGTGAATGCGTTTTATTGACTGTATAAAAGTGAGCGCAGTACACTATGCTGGGGGGAAAGAAGACTTCCCCAACATGTAGAGCACATTTCTTCTGGCAAAGAACTTCAGATACTGACAACTGTCTGTAACACTCCAGCAGTGAAACTGTTCACTTTAGGACCCAAAGGAGCGGTCTAAGGGTGAACATGAAACTGGGAAAGGGATAGAAACCATACAGTGTGCATATACCAATTTTAACTGCATTCCTTCTTTTCCTGTAACAATTAGACATGCACTGATAAGGATTTGACCATTTAGATTTCAACAAGACTAACGATAAATTCAAGACTAAGAATTATTTTTTGGCTTTACTCTGTACAAGGTGTGGTTCATCTTTGCCCATAAACAAGATTTTGAGCATAACAAGCTGAAAGATGTGAAATTGTTGCAGATAAAAACTTAAAATTTTTTAAATTGTACAAAATCTGGGGAAACACCAAGTAGGGAACCTAGTAGGTCATTGCCATGGAGTTTGCTAGCAAATAATGGCATAAAAATACCCAGCTGGTGCCCATTCATACTTCCAGAATTAGGTTAGCAGGTGGAAGAGCTGTTACAATAGCTATAGACTGAGAGAATACATAGCACTTGAAAGTAAGACTTCTATAAAATGTTCTAATACAACCAGAAATTACTGATTGCATTTTTCAGGATTCACATAATTTTCTTTTCCCTTTTGTACCTTCTGTGAAAATAATGCTTTTAGGCTTCCCTAGCGAGGAAGCACAAGAAAGAAGAAAGTAAAAGGCTAAATAGGTTTAATGGTTTAGGGCCGTATTCAACCGGATATGTAAATCACTTGTGTGTTGCATCTTGTTGAACCAGAGCCTCCCAAAACTTTAAAATAAGAAGTATCATGTTAAAACATTGATATAGAAGAGGTGATCTGTTGGTGTGTAGTCTGCTATTTATAACAGTATGTGTAATCATAGAAACAGAGAATTATACAGGAAGGGACCTCTGGAGGTCATCCAGTCCAATCCTCCACTCAAAAGAGACTATTTCAGAATCAGATCCACCTTTGAAGATATGACCAGTTGCTCAGAACCTTAATCAGTTGAATTTTTATTATCTTGAAGCATGGAGATTTCACAGCCTCTTCAGGCAACATTTTCCAGTGTCTAACTACCCTCAGACTGAAAAAATTCTTTCCTAATGCCTACTACAAAATTCCTGAGTTGCAACTTTTACCTGTTACCCCTTGTTCTGTCATTGTGTGCCTACTAGAAGCACATAGCTGCATCTCTTGGCATCCACTTAATTGACGTTGAGGAGAGTCATAAGATCCTCTCTTAGTCTTTTCCATACACAGCAAACCAATTCTCTCCATCTCTCCTTAAATGCCGTGTGCTCCAGCCCATAACTGCCTTGATGGTCCCCTGCTGACCTGCTCCACTGTCGAGTTCTGACTGTGTAATCGATCATCTAATGTATAATAAATTGCCCAAAGACATGGATTTGTCAAGCATCAAATCTCCTAGAAGAACAGTGGAATAAATATGTCATGACTCAGAAAATTTATCCACCACTCAAGACATTGCATGTAACAGTGGAGCATTTTGAACTTATCACAGAAAATGATCCCTCTGTAAAATACCTTCTAGTGTAGCATGAAGAGTCTGAAGGATACAAAAAGCATTTTTCAAAAAGCAGCGGAATACAGATAACAGTGGAAAAGAGACAAAGATTTTAAGAATGCCAGTAATACAGTGTTACTGTAGGATCAGACAAAATAGAGACCAGCAAGAAGTTGAATTTAAGTGTTCATCTTTCAGACCTGTAAGAATCTTTAGCGACAATGATAAATACCCAAAGAATGGTCACGGGCATTGAAAACCATATTTATTAGATCCCCGTGAACGTTTTTTATTTATCTAGGAAATCATCTGCCATTTGAAGACTAGATATATGTGGTTTACCGTTTAGCTCTTCACAAAAGTTGAAAAGGTCATTTAAAGTAGAGAGCTGATAAAATGAGAGAACTGAGGGAAATGACTGTCTCAGGAAGCAGACAAATGCTGGGATTGGCACCCACAGCAACACAGAGGAGCCACCAGAAACCAGACAAGTCCTGAAAACAAGGTAGCTTGAAGACATCAGGATGGAAGCTTTGATTAGAGTTGCACAGCACTATATTTCACTTCATCATATGCTGGTCTAGCTGTCACCTTGGAAAATGCTACAAGACACCGTTCTGGTCTCTTTCCTAGTGTCATCTTCTTCCTCCCTACCTGGAAAAATCAAATCTGTGGCATTATGGCATAGCAGAGGAAGAAGGAAAGAGGGAATTCTGTCCAGTTTGTACCTGAACACAACAACACTAAATACAGTGTAAAGGATATGCCATGCCATGTTGTCAGTCAGTAGTACTTATTCTTCCCAGAAGGACAAAGTACAGCTAGGAAATCAAATGGAAATACAAGTGTCATTGCAGCAAGTGCTCCCCTTTTTGTGTGACACGGAGGAATACTTCCCACCACACTCTCTCCCTCTGTGCTGCTGGAGCTGCATGTGGCACCCACAGCCACAGCTACCACCACGTTCCATTTACAGCTAATATTGGCACTTAATAATCTATCAGAAAACAAGAAAATACTCTCTGTCTCAGGGTCTTGCTATCTTTCCAAAGATTTTCCTTGTCTTACAATATCATGTTTCACAAATTCCCATTTCAACTTAAAAAAATACTAATATTAGAGTTCAAACACGAGGGGGAAGGTGGGTAGAAAAATAGTCCCAGGGAGAACAGGAAGGCCCCTTTGGGTGGTAACCTGCATTTAGATTGGCTCACAGTGCTTGTGACCCCACACTCTCACTCCCACTAACTGTTTTTCTTTCCCAGAAGAAAGAGTTCTTTATTTTACTGTATACTTTGACAAGAAGTTTCAGTGACTTCTTAACCTCTACCATATAAGCAGATGTATTTGACAGTAACACATAACCAAAATATTTTCTAAGCATAGCAGCAAACTACTTTACAAAATTCCCTTTCAAATCTGCATTTCATAAATTATATTTGGTTCCATAGTATTAGTTGTTAGTGTCAAAATGTTCATGAAAATATTTGGTTACCAGGAAAATAAAATTTCTGTCTATTAGTGCTTCAACAAGAAATTTTCTGGACTAAAGAAACAAAACAGAATCAGAGAAGGAATCTGTTTTCCTCTCTTTTGAAATCTGATTACCAAATATGTTAGGAATAGGTATCAAAGTAAATAATTCTGTTTGTCTGCAGAAGCTGGCAACCACACTGTATAATCCCATTCAGAATTATCAAATTGTAATCCGAAAACAAGATAACACGAAAGAAGCCCCCAGGAAATCTAACTGGTTGCATAGGGAAGCTGATTCAGAACACCCGTGTTTCTGTGACTAGAAGTTCTTTCCAAATTTTTTGCATTCTTTTGTTTATGACCAGTCCAGATGTTTTTCTTGTGCCAAGATATTCTTCAGGTTGAAGAGTTGAAACAACATATCTTTATTTACTTTCAAAGCTGTTTGCTGGCCTCCCTAGCTATAAAGGGACATGCGAGGGACAGATACAGAACTTCATTCAAAATGAAGTCAGGTGCCTCCTCTCTGTTACAACAACATGAAAAATAGCATTCCAGTCCTCTCAGGTCTACCTGAACTGCCCTCTGCAAGAGAAAAGCAGAATAAGAGTAAGCAACCAAGAAATTTCTTCATTAGCAAAAACCACACGTTTTCACTGCAGAAAGACAGAACAAAAGTCTAATGCTACATCTGAACAAGAAAAATTTGAATGAAAAACAGATTTCCAAGACGATTGATTTGGAAAGCATGAATTCTAGGATCTTGTTCATGGTCTCAAATTTGGAGTTCTTGAACAACCTCCTAAGAAAGAGCACATCACCATTGTGTTTATAGGCACTATTTTTGAAAACAACATGCCTAGAAGAACAATATCATTTCTAGGAATACTTTTTTTAATTTTCAGATCAGGATAAAGGCAACATTTTCAGGAGGTAGGAAGGATAAAGCCTTCAAAAACTGCATAGAAAAATGTAGACTAAAAAAATTGGTTTTTTCAATTGCAGAGGCTTAATTTACAGTACACGGACAGATCATTAGAGCATAGAGAAAATCATGCTGATATTTTCAAGGCTAAACTTAGGGCTTGGGGAATATAACTGCCTCCAGGGTGGAGGTTTTTTTCTTTTTTATAAATCTCAGTTCCTTTTTTGTTTCCTCCAAGGCCGTGAAGTTCCATGACTTTAAGCAGGGCTAGATGCTCCGAGTTCAGCTTTGAATCTATCATCTACAGTCTGAAAGATTCCTCCTTATTTTTATCATCTTAGTTGGAATGAAGGAAGCATTTTCAGCTATCTTATCAGCTAGCATTGCAAGACTCTGTTCTCACTCCCATCTTAGGATGTATTATTAATGATAGAAGAGAACAGCAGGCAACAGAGTTTTACACAATTGATGGTGCTCAGTACCATGCCAAGACATTATTAATGTAGCTTTTTATGAAAACAAAAACAGTTTTAAAATACAGCCTGTAGCTCTATGGTTTAATATTTCAGGACAGGAGTCTTCTGTTGTGGACATTTTGTTTTAGAACAAAAATCAAGATGGCTCTAGGTCAGCATTGCCTATGTCTGTGTGTGTGTTTCTACTCCCTGTTTTATCTCCCCAAATCACTGGGTGTTCCCAATACATCCTTGGTGCTTTTTATCCCCAGTCTAAAATCCTGCAGGAAACTTGGAAACAGGATCACTTGTTTTTGTTGTGAAGTTCAGTAAGAGTCCCATATCACAGTCCCGCAATAACAGTTATTAAATCAGAATAGGAACAGAATCTAAGTTGGTTTCCTTCCAATACCTGGTTTAACTGCCAATCGTTGTCCAAAAAAAACCCAATAAAAAATTTCACTTTTTCAGCTTATTTGCATTATCAGAGTTCTTTCTCTTGCTGTTCACATCATTATGGTGGAGAATAAGAAGGAGCTGCTTCCACACTGAGGCTATGGATACCAGGATACTGAAGTTCTCACCAAGAAAAAGTGGTTTGAAGAGAACCTGAAACTTCAGTCAGGGGTAAAATAATGCAAAGTATCAGTTTGGACCTAACAGCAGTCAGGTATCAGCATCGCCCTTCTGCTTGCAAAACACCCAGTACTGGAGCTGTGGCTTCCCTAAAGGAGTTTTCCCTCAGCAGTTTCCTGAAAGCCAGAGAAAGATGAACTTCATTTCCACCAGTGAACTATAATGGGAGAGCTCTGATGATATATTACGCATAAGAAATGAGTCATGCCGTGGTTTCCTGCTTCAGTTTATTGAGTGCAGAGTTGTTTGGCCTTTTTCTCCAGCTATGACCCTTCTTCTGCTCAGAAGTCCTTGAAGATAGCTCTTTCCTTTCCCAGTCTCCATAGTTACAGTAAGGCTCAAGGATACAAGTTTGTTATGCAAACTCTTACTTTTTGGCCCAGAGGCAAAAGCTTACACCCACATCTCATAAAATCTTGTAAAATCACAGTGGCCAACAACAGCCTGAAAGACAGACAAGATCAACAGCTACACAGCTAGCTTATAACTGCACAATTGTTTTTAAAAGAATCGTTGTTAAGGATCTTTATTGTAAATTCCAAATAATTCTACAGGCTCTCTTCCTGATGCCAAACTCCTCCAGAAACAGCAGCATGATGATTCTGAACAAACCAAGAGCTGCCCTCTGATTGAACATGACAGGGCCAGAAGTTCAAAGCACTCTAGGTGTAATCTACTGGTTGAAGGGAAATTTGTGCAGTACCTGATAATTCTTTTATCTAATAAAATAATGCATTCTCATATGTATATCTACATCATAGGAAGCTAATGGCTTATAATCATGGTAAAAATATTTTTCTAATAGCTTAAATGACAGCTAGGTATGGGAAAGGAAAGCCGATCACAAAGTGGAAATGCCTAAAGAGAAAGCAAAAAATCAGTGCTCTACACAGTGTAAACAAGATATGAGCCAGAAGAAAAAAATGCAGATGGTCTCTTTTGACCCCATGATGTGTGCAACAGATTATCAAGGGTACACAACCATGGATCTCCTTGGAAGGCAGTCAGGCTACTGCAGTTCATGGCTCACTGAGCTCGTCCTTGAAATCAAGAATGTTCTTGGCTACAATACTTTTTGGTATGTGAAGTGTCACATTTTACTAAATTTTATCATTTTTCTGTGGGCATACACATGCAAACGGCCACTGTCAACATGCAGGTTACATACAGTAACTGTGGATTTTTCACATAAAATACTAAAAATGTTATTCTTTTGACCAAATCTTCTCCCACATCTGCCTCCTTGATCGCTTTGTCCTCACACCATCTTTACATATATTTTCTCATTTTCTGATATTTTAGAAAGATCTTCCACACCCTTTCTTATTACCTTCTTTCAGAAAAAATTTAACTTCTCTTGGAGCAGCAGTGACTGGCAATTGCTTCTTCTTAATAATTATGTAGTTATGTCTTCTCCAGTGACAGTCTTATCTTCAAACTCTTTAATATTTCTGGGAAGCTCCTTGAAACAAATTCTTCATGAAAGGGAGTTGCATTTTGGCAACTCTTATGCAGTTTTCTTTTTGTTGGAGGTAGAAAAAATTCATCTGAATGGCATTTTTGTCATCACAAGTAATATTGTGGTGACAAGCAGTAGGCATTTTGAATTCTTCTGTGGTGCACCTACTACTTACAGACTTAGCTCTTTTAAAGCCAAATCCTTTATCTCTACATCAGGGAGGCCTAGTGTGTAAGCACAGCTCTGCAGATACGTGCAAGCATTTATCACCATTACATGTGGGACTCAGATTCAGCAGATCTTGTGGCTGTCTCTTAGCATTCATTCCCTGTATTTCCTAATAATAATTACAACCAATTAGGATGATAGTTATTGCTTGGGAAAAGGCTACTGAAAGGAAGAAAACTCTTACTTCAAAAATATTGGGAAGAGGACCTTCACTGATGGGAATAGTTAATTTTTATGGAGTCTGCTCAGTCTGGTTTCTAAGTGCAATCTTAAGTGGTGCTGAAAGCACTGCAGTAAGAGATAAAGTGTATGATGCATTAGAGTCTCATAGCACCCAGTGCATGATTCCCAGTCTTCACATAAGAACAACTTTTAAGACTAGATCAACGTTGGATAACAGCAGGATAAATATCTTTTCTGTCAGCTGTGCACCAATACAGACCCCAGTCTTCCCTATTGATGTGTTAACACTGAAAAGTCACATTTTAAATCCCAAAGCCACATCCACAGCACTGGTAAGTGACTATCACTGGCCTTCGTCACCCAAATACAGATAGAAACCCTTGAAACACTTTCTCCAGTCACTGGTAATCTAATTCAAATTATTTATCAAAAAAACTTTTATACATCTTCTGAATTACTGCTGGATTCCTCTATTAGCTTGAGTAGCCATTTTATTCTTTGTGTTGCAATTTAGTTCTAACACAGGTTGTCATGTCTCCCATGAATTTCTGAAAAAAATAAAATGTGAGCAAGTTACAAAACAATGTTTCTTTGAAATGGCTTGTAGGGCAGGAGTTCAATACTTTAATAACCATTTTTCTGGACATAATTTACTATAATTTGCAAGGAGATGAGGGAAAAAAAATCAGCCTTTTCTGCAGCAACTCCTGCTGTGATACCACACCTCTTTTAATGGCATAGGCAGTAAATATATGCCTGTTGCAATGTCCCTAAACCCTCCTCTGGTTATGCCTGTGAACAAACTGTTAACCAGGACAAATGGTACTGGGATCCCTGTAAGTGATTAGCACAGTCTGGCAGAGCACTTCCAAAGGCATTATTTTCATGGGTTGTTGCTGAACTTGTCTGTGGGTGTCTGGATGCACAGCCAGAATTATTTGTTTCAGTGCTTCTTAAGATAATTTCCCAGGCAATTACTTCATCTGTGAAAGATTGCATCTGCTGCTGAGGTGTAGGAGCTTAAAGAAAGCCCTCAGTATTCATAAGATATTTTCTCCTTATAAAATGGATGGCTTCCAGCCAGACCTAAAATCATCCCCGGTTTCCAATTCACTGATCCAGGTGGGTAAACTGCAGCAAACTTCCAATTCCATCAGTGGTTTTGCTTTGTCTAAGCATGGTACAACCCAAGGTTCGCACCTGGCTATGGACAGGTTTGTCCTCAGTCACGCACGCATTGCAGCACAGGCACAGCTCTGCATCACGTCACACAGCACGGTTTCCATGAAGGGCTGTAATTTCTCACCTGACTCACACTCAGCAGAGGAACTGGAGAGAACCTGCAGTGGTGTGCTGGCAACAAGATCCAGCCCTGAACCAGGGCAAGGAGCCCAAATTTCCAAGCCTCGTTACCCTCTTTTATCACACTGTGCAAGGGCTAAAATTCACATAACAGCCCTTCCTACTTGTCCCTTACAAACATACCCAGACAATTACTGCAACAAGGGGCAAGGACAAAGCAAACGCTGGGTAAGTTTTAAAATAATGCCTATGTCAGAATACATTACAAAGTCTTCCATGCCCTTTAAGGAATAACTTAACAGTTGTATTTCATGTCTGAATGACATAGAAATCAAGGAAGCTTATACTAATGACAGAAGTGAAACAACTTTTTAAAATGAAGGGAAATTGTTTTTATCCTCCTGAAGTTTCATTAAAATAACAAGGTTAAGAGCTGCCAGTTTTCTGAAGCAAAGAGTAGATAATTTCTTTCACCACTGTTGCTTTCTTATTTGTAAAATCCAAACCCTTAATACTGAAGAAGTTAAATTTCAAATTAATCTCATCAAATATTTGTATACACTTTGCATTCCATTAGCCAAATATTTTTGAGTCTCAAGAGATTTACATTCATTATTAATTCTTATTTTGAGTCAAAGTTGAACAACGTTGAACTCTTTTATCCCATTTACAAATCATCTCTAAAAGAGTCAATGTCTGGTAAATTAAAAATAGACCTCTAAACTTGTAGGAATTATTTTGACAAATACTGTTGTAACTGCTTTCAGATTTCATCAATACATATTCATAGTGCAAAAGCACGTCATAACTGAATTGACAAAACTGAGATTTTTACATTCAGTTACACTGATATTGGAAGGGGTATAACCTGTTAGATGATTTTTCCTCTTTATTTCTCCTAGACTGAATGTTGTAAAAGACATAGCAGCACAATGCATCCAAGACCCAGAACCTCCTAAACTCCTAAAATCAAATACTACTTGGGTGGTTGTATGGAAAATCCAACCATTCATTTTTATTAATACAACAGAAAATAGAGGTAAGGTTAAATTTGATGGAAGAATTTCTCCTAGATTGGTATCACTCTCAATGAGATCTCAATATAGCCTCGGGTTGCCTTTGTAAAGACTGTGATCTTTTATTTGGAGGAAGTGCCATTTAAAAAAGTCTGTGGCAAGCCAGTTAAGGTAAGCTACATACTGATGCCGGGCATTTCTTTCCTAAATAGCAAATGCCTAGACTCTCGTGAGTATAAAGGATACTTAACTTTATTATGATAACAGGAATACATTTCTTGTCCTCGTGCTTATACAAAAGAACTTGAAGGTGTGATTTCTTTAACCCCCTGTGTTCATTATTTGTAACATCTGTCTTCTTGAAAGCCAGACGATTTATTTATATTTTAGAGTAGAACTGTATCTGGAGTACATCAGTAAATAATACTGTGTGGTCTTTCAAGCAAGTTTTCAAATGTTTAATAAGGGAAAAGAAGTGAATGCCCATGCATTTTGCTGACATACACATGTTTCAGGAGGGACCTTTTTAGAGTTTCTGACCCCACTACAAGAACAAATATGTTGGAAGTTACAAGAGTGAATTTGAACTTGATTTGTGAGACCTCCAACTCTGGTTTTGAATGTATTCGTGCAAAAAATGTCTCCTTGTGAGGTTCAGATAAAGGGGGATTCTGTAAATATTGTTCCTATAATGTGAATTAACAACAGAAGCAAGGAACCTCACTGCTGCTGGTGGTCATATTTTGTCATAAGCTACACCAATATCTAGCTAAGAATCAACTTAAAATCATGACTAACCTAGAGTTTCTTTAACACACATCTATCCTGAACTGAGAAATTTCTCTATTTTAAGAATGCAATACACATCTTTCTATGGGCAGTGGTCAACCTGCCACCTTCTTCCAGTATCTATTATGAGGTACAGAAGAAGTGTATTAGAAAATGTGAAAGTATGGTTAGAAGTATGTTCTAGTGGTAGCTTGTTCCATAGACTGTATTTTCCTGTGCTCTGCAATACCAAGAGCTGGTGGTCATTTACCTGACAACGAACTACAGGAATGGTCTTCCCAAAAGTGCTCTCAGGCAGTTGCACTCTTCCTCTTCAGAGAATTACTGGTGTAATTCTGAGTGTCTCAGAGAGACAGAAATGAGATATGAAGATATGTTAAAACAACCTTTGTACTGCTTGCAATCATCTCTAGTAATCACTTGCAGATTGAGTGTGTTTTTGTATACTGGGTGTTCAGGATATGCCTACGACAATTGTTTTAGGAATGTCTGGCCCAAATAGACATGATTGTATACTTCTGTAGTTTTCTGCAAATGAATAAATCATTACAAGAATCGTGTGTGCACATTTGAGGAATAATACATGAGATAAAAGTTAGCATGGCAAAAACAAAGATTAAAAGCTGCAAAAAAATTGTTCGTGGAATGAATTCAGAAAAGATTATTTAAGGACTGTTTTCAACAAATTTTATACAGCACTTATTAGAACTGTGCTGGATTTCAGCTTTAGAATGTTTTCTCTTTTTTTGAAAATACATCATGTTTCATTTACGGATAGGATGGGATGAGATCGTCTGGGATGGATTAGGATAGGAAAGATGGCACAAAAAACGAGGCACTGCCTGTACAATAATGTTGCATTTTTCAGCCCATAGATCACAAGCATAAAATCTTTCCAATTAGATGTGAGATTGTTTCTTTGATATGAAGAGGCTATCTACACGTCTTTAAAAGGAAAGATTTACTCTAAAAAGCCACTGAAACTGCTTGTGTTGGTAGTCAAGATAAAAATCTGTGCTTCATAATTTATATTTGTGAATTCAGCATCTCAAGAATGTAAATCACAGAGAACAATGAAGTTATAAAAAGGATCAAGAGCTCTTCCATGGTGATTAGTTGGGTTTTTTCCTCACACTTTCTACTGTTAGGACTCAAACAAACAGTAAAACTATTTCGTTTAACTTTGTTATTTCAGTTAAATTCTTATTTCCTCTCATTTGTATTGTGGATTCTTCAGATAGGATAAAATACAAAGAGTTCATTTGTAATTAAAATTAATTCTATCTCAGCAACAAGACAGAGCATGACAGAAGGTAGACAGTGTATGTGGTAAGTAATTTTAATTAGGATATTTGGGGGGAAAAAATCTCAAAACTTTAATTTCCTGATGTACTATCTAGAGAGTGAAGCAGATTAGGGACTCTTAAATTATTTTGTAAGGTAGATTATAGAATCTGTACAAAAGTTAGTTATGAATATAGGCTGAAACTACAGGAAAAATGTAATTTTTAAATTGGCTTTGCACTTAGAGTGCAAAACTTAGAGCACTCAGAGTGAGTTTTGAAAACAAGTAAGGGAAGTAAAATGAGGAAAGAAACCTTTTTACGGATTTTTTCTGTTCACTATATACATGGATTTTGCATCACGTCTGTTAACTACTGTGCTCTTTCATTTCTACTCTTTCTTTTCATAATGCATAGTATTAGGTATAAATACACAATGTTTTCATGAAGCATAAGCTCAAATAAAGTTCCTTGCTTGCACGATGACTGTATGACATTTTGCCACACCAGCATTTCCTGTCCACTTAAATGGAGACATGGCTGTAAGATAAGTCTGGGTGCTACAGGAACTTCACATACAGGTAACACTCCTGGAAATCATTACAAATTTATTTACCTGCTCTGGAAAAAAACTTTTGTTCTCCTCTGAGAAATAACTCAGAAGACATTCTTGCAAGAAAGTTAGTCCAGACAAAATGCCATTGTGTCTGATGCCGTTAAACTAGTGCATGGAATTCCTGCTAGCCCTAGGGATAGTTACCACAGTAGTAGTCAGACAGCAAACATCTTGTTTGTGAGACATTTGCTGGACTGTGGGCTTGCTTTCTTACTTCAGAAGAACTAAAGAGAGGAGACAGATACCATGCTGTGTCCTTCCAAATTGTCTCACTTTGGAGAGAACTTGCATGCTATAGGAGCCTTTTCCAGCTTTTTGCAACGTGAAAGATATACCTTGAAAAGGAAATACACCATTCCTGCCAAACTCAAGCATGGCAAAAGTCTTGAGGAAGCCTCCAAAATTAGTGAGTAGCAGCAAAAAAAAAGAAACAAAAAACCAACAAAACAAACAGAAAAAAACAACCAGTTACAAAAATATTTAATTTAAAATTAATTCTTAACTAAGTATCTCATGCCCATGATTTGTAGTCTTACTTTCTCATGCTTTCCCTCCCTAACCTGGGGTTTAGAAATTCTTTCTTACTAAATAAAAGCCAAAATTCTTGGGCAATCATATGACTACAGTTGTTGGGATGGAGTAAGGGAAACAGCAGTGAGCCTGCATTAAAATCAGGAAAGCTGACAGACCTGATGCAGCCACTATTTCCACTATATTTCCACACAGCTGGCAGTGATACAGATTAAATCCATCACCAGTTGCCTGTCCTCCTGAAGAGTCTCTAACCTTACTGCTGATTTCAGATGGAAGTTGCTGCAGCAAGTAACTTTCCAGCACTTTTGAAATTCAGTTCCATTGCCTCAAGTCTTCAAAACCTTGTCTCTGGGTTCAGTGAATGACAGATGGCGCAGTCTGCCACAGCCATTAAGTTTCTATTCAATCCTTTCAATACTTTGAGAAATTATAATAGTTGTTAGCAGCCTCATTTATACAAGGGAATAGAAATTATGCAGAATGAATTCAAAACACATAGGAAACATGAGTCAAGACACATTTTTACTGTGTAGGAGTCAGAGGAAGCTGACATCTGATTCCTGCTTAGCCATCTGTAAGTAAATGAAAGTAACAAACCCAAAAGTCAAACATGCACAGAAGCATGCACACACACAAACGTGAACTCTGAGATGACTCATCCCCCAGTGAAACATCAGCTCCCCTCTGCATTAACTCACCTTTCATCCTTCACGCATAGAAAAATTTGAAATAACACTGTACAAACCTCACAGATTCAAACCCATAATGTAGGGTCATCACTTTTTCTAAAACCCTAAGGAACTGGAGGGTTATAATTCCTGATTTGCAACCATATGCTCTGAGGATATGGTGAGTGTTTTGTACAGAGAAGACCAAGTATGACCACAGAAAAAGACTTCCACCTTTTGCAACAGAATGTCCAAAAACTTCACAGGTAGGGAGACATTCTTATGGGCAATACCTGACATGAAGGTGCACATCCAGAACCTGTCTTCCTTCAACTAGTGGAGATGTGCAGCCAGTCATCTCCAGACCTTCTTCACTCCTTGACTGCATGAAATAGAAATGCATATTCTCCTGGCATTGAAAGATACTGAAATTTAATAAGTTACCAAAGCTAAATAAGTAACCCCCAAGAGAAATAAATAAAGTGATAGTACAGCTGAAAAGAAGCTTCATTTTGTGGTTGTCTCCAGTAGAATGAGCCACGCACAGACAGTATGAACCTTTTTTCTTTTCTTTTTTGATAATTTAATTTTAAACTGAAGGGTCAATTTGAAAGACAGAGCAGAAAAAAAGTCCATATAGCTACCAGAAGTCAACAATTTACAGCCTTTTAAAACAGTGTAATAATACCATGGGACAGGGCAGGTTTGAAATCATTAAGGACACCAAATCTTGAGAAAGGAAATTGTAGCAAGACTGCATTATTTATAGAGTTAAACTATTCACTGGACTGAATCCAAAGTAGTCGTTATTAAGCAGTGAAACTTTGCCTGCTATAACAAGCCATTCTGTTCTGTCTCATATCAATATTACACACAGCTGGTTTTAGTAAAACTTCTGGTAATGAGTTTTGGACCTATGTAATTCTGCTTCTGATCAACTTTTTATCATTACAACTCCTTTTGAAAGAAGGTTACGAATGTGCACATACAAACAATCCCCACAGCTATAATTGCAGCATTTTCAAAGGAAAAAAACTTGAAGTTTGACTTGCAAACTGCCTACTTGCATTCCAATGTCTCTCTCACAGCTGAAAAATGTTCCCAAAAACCTCTCTACAAGTTTAATTTTCTGATTTGGTGACTAGTCCTAAAAAAAATGATATAACATGTAGATGGACATCAAAATCTCATTAGTTATCCCATGGGAGCATGACCTTACCAATCATTCCCATACAGATTTTCCTTTTCAATAACCATGGAGAAATCTGAAAATGCATTCACTTTAGGCACAGAGAGATTTAAAGCATGGTGCTGTAACATTTCTTTGAGGTTGGATAAAATAATTTGCCAGAAACAATAGAGACGATATCATTATGTGCCCCACCAGAGTCTTCAGAGTACAACACACAAAAAAGAAGGTTTTGGGAAGGCATGAGAAGAAAGAAGGGATGGAGAATGACAGCATAGTACTTAGCAAAATACAGGAGATTTTTCCTGAGTTCTCTTCAAATGGCTTTTGTCTGTAAGAGAAAATGCAATATTCTTGTTCATGGTTTGGTCTTTCTTTCTGTAAACATATTAGGACATAAAATGAGGATTGAGGGCTGTAAAGGTACAATATTTACTTTTGTCAATGCTGAAAAATAGGATTCTCCAATGCAGAAGTGGGATTAGGAAATTCATCTAAACAGTCTTGAAAATCAAAAAAGAAAAAGGCATTATTATTTCACATTCATAAGCAGCATTCAGAACAGGTTCAGACCCTGATGGACCTCTATTCACCTTACACAAAACCTGTGGAGGTCTCACACCATGCCTGGAAGGGAAATTTTACAGATCCCAAACAGAATCCTTCAAAAACCAAAGGGGAGATTTCCCAGTAGGAAGCAACAAGCTGTAACCACGCTACCATGCTAATAATGCTACAGCTGGACACAGCACTCATTATTTCCTGTGAAGAAGGAGAGATCAAAGAAATCCTTATCCTGTGACTGATTTCCCAGTCACACAATGAACAGTGGAAAGAAAATGGAAGAAATGTTTTTCCTAAAACTGCAGTAGGGATATTGAATTTTATGAATGAAGGCAAAGGGGCCATTCCCATTCAGTACCAACACTCCAGTCCTCCTCTTTATGACAAGTTCAGAAAATAAGGCAACTCACTCCAAATAAATAAATAACTGGGAAAGATGACAAATTGAGTATGTATTCAGCTGCAAACATCTTGAGATGAAGCCAGAATGCTCAAAGTTGTCTTCTTCTGAAGTATATATATTTATAATTTTGAACATTATACATTTATTATACATATAGGTCAACAAAGAAGAGAATAAAGTGACGTTATCAAATTTCCAGTCCACTTGATAGCTTACTCTCCTTAAAAATAAACTGATGGATTAGATCAGCTATTAATTAAAATGACAGATTTACAAGTGCTCTGTATCTCAGCAAAATGCAGCAAGAATATTATCCACAGATGGCACACCAACAGATAAGAATTTGTTTATAAAATGTCTAAGTGGAGAGGAAAGGAAACACATTCTTCCAATTTGCCATGCTCCATTCTTGATGTTTACAAGCATTTTGAGGAAAAAAATCTGATGGCATTTTTCGACAGAAAATCAGTTTCTGTGCAAGCCCTTTAAAAAGATGCTTCCTAAGGACACACACAAAGGGAAATTGAGTGACCTGTTTCTCAGGTGATTATTCCCCTCCTCTGGATATAATTAACATAATTATTCAATAATCATCAAGGAGAGCAAACGAGACAAGTGAGGAGCATACTAAGTGAACTCCTTCAGATCATAACATTCATCTTATGATTGCTGTAAGTTTAAGCAGCCTTCTGCATAGCACCACAAATTAGTCTTTTCTCAGACAGATCCTGGAGGACTGCTTTTCACAAGGAGAGGGGAGGAAAGGAAGAAAGTAATAGCCTTGAGCAAATTGTATGGATTTGAATTACTTGCCAATTCAGATTCACCTACTAGAAATCTTTTCTGAGTATTATTTATTTTTCAGGAGAAATGGGACACCATAGAATAACTTTACTTAATGTTTGACATATACATGTATAATGTTCACCCACATCAGGAAATGTCTAGTTCACATAGCACATATCTCCCAGAAGGCATTGTAAAAATTTTTTCTAGCATAATTACCATAATTGAATAAAAATAAAAAATTAATAAAAATAATAAGGATCTGGTTTCAAATACATAGTCTTCTGGTTTAAAGAGGAAGCTGGAATATGTTTTCCAGAAAGCATGGAAATATTTCCCACGGAGGATACTCCACAGCAGAAAATACCAGAAAAACCACATTATAAAAACCACACTGTGAAACGCAAGTGTTTTCAGATGAATGTATCAGTTCTTTCATGTACTTCTTGCTCAACTGGGATGACTACTAAAATTCTTTGTAATCACCACTCAGATGAGATAATTATTTGAAAATATGTTCCACCTGAAACAACCTAACAAAGGCTACTGCAAAGAGACCAAAATACAAAACCAAGAAAAATGGAACATATATGTTTCTGCTGTACTGTTGTATTTTAACCACTTTTTGTTTATTTACTTGAAACTGAATCTGAATCACAACATGATTCTCTATGTAAAGCACATCATTATTTCAGGGCCAGGCACAGGTGCATCAAAAGCTCAACAACATCCATCAGCATGTTGTATGAAATTCCAGCCGAACCCTGAACTTCATCAGATGTCCTCATATTGGAGTTTAAGTATCATCACAGGGCAGGGTCAAGAAAATTGCAGCTGTCATTGGCTGTTATGCATGTCAAAAACAGACAACTCACAACAGCACAAGATGAAAAAGGTTATAAAATAAAAACACCCCATGTAAGCAAAACTGCTTGAAGTTGATTCCTGGCATGAAAAACAGTATCCTCAGAAAGCATAATGTCTCTGTTGCTGCCAGACATCTGTGGTGAGGTTACAAGTCAGCCAGAGCAGGGAGGTATGTTTGCCTTGATCTCTCTCAGTGACTTTCCCAAAAAAAAAAAAAATAAGACTTTTAAATGTAAAAAACAACTAAATAATTAGGAGAGGGGAGGGCATGGATGAGACACACTAAAACCCAAGAAATACTGAAACACTACTTTTCCCCTTTCATTATAGCTTTTTAGTCCCATCTTATCTTCAGGCTTAGAACTAGTGATTATCCTAGTTGCAACAATCTCCACTCAGTTTCCTTTTGTCATTAAGAAATTTTTTGACATTCAAGATGTGGCTGTCTAACACTCTCTGCCCCCCCAGGGGTAGTCTCTAGACTTCTCTGCCTGACACTGCCATTGTGGAGTCTTGAGAATTTTCTCTTTCCTGAAAAAAACAATTCTTGCCATGGTACATGCAATCCAATTGGTTTAAAAGGAATACAATAGGACTGGCAGTGAGAATAACAAAAGTCCAGTACCATCCATACAACACCTTCAGTGTTTCCTCTCTCAGCATACGGTCCAAGCTATGCAATACTTCTTCCTGGGCCAAATCCTCTGCCTCTCTGTTACAAAGAGTGGAGAAGAAGAACAGAGCAAGATTTGCTGGGTTACAGCTTTACTGCCACATCTGCTCTGACTGCAGAGGCATGGTTTGCAAACAACTGCCTGGACCAAAAGCCAGGACAAACACACCAAGTTCTGTCTGCAGTTTATGTGCCTCAAGACACAGACACCATTTCAACAGTTACAGCACTGGCTATATTTTGGCTCCATTGTGCTTTCCAGGAACTGCTGCTATATATGTGCATTAAACTTCATGCTTGGGCTTTTTATTTCTTTGTGATCCTTTTTTTTTTTTTTTCCAAAATGTGTAGGAGTTAATGAATTAATTTGCAATTAACTTAGACCAGAGTCCTCAACAGCTGTTTAGGTGTTGAAATATTTCATTAATGAAAGCACAGCAAAACAAAATCTAGCAGCAAAAGGTAACTACCTTTCTTCTAAGCCCACCTTTCTCTACTAAAGCTGTGTCCAACTGTGTTTTGGCATAAACTAATCTCCAAATCTCCATGTTTCCACACAGCTCAGTGCTCTTTTAGAACAGCTGCATTTGTGGGGGGTGGGAAATTGCATGATGCAAAGTATTTTAGTTAACAGCATTCACTCTAATTATTTTGCAGCCGCACAATGTCTAATTGGATTCTAGGACCTTAAAAAGGGAAAAAAAGAAACAATACTCTCACTCAAATCTTCCAGTATCCCATTAAACATCTGCTTAAAAAATGCACTCCAGGTTTTAGATAGCAGTAAAGCAATATGTGGAAGATGCTATTGGATATTAAAATTAGTTATCATCATCAGTTTAATTGGTCTTAGGAGCCATGAGTCCAGCTGACTGCAAATGAGTTGAGGGACTTCAAAAGTGAGGTAGCAGAAGACAAGACTAAGCAAAATGCACATAACTTTTTTCAGAGCAGCATTGTTCAGTGGAACACTATGTCTGGTTTCAGCTTGGACACAATTGTAATGCAGACCTGGCATGACCTGCATGGAATGGAGTGATGACAGAGTCATTTTTCTAAAAACCACTGCAAACTCATTCTGAGCAGCAGAAGCTGAAGACAAACATCAAGTTTTTTTAGCAGAATGAAAGAAAAGTGGCCATTACAATTTGGAAGTTCACTACCACAGCTTCCACTAGTTGACAGCTAGCCAGTTTTGTGTACTATACCAATCTTCGAGCTCTTCTGGAAGAAGGCAACATAGGAATTCAGAATTCTTTCTCTTCTTTTTCAGACTTAACTGTATAGGGAGCTTGTCTCAAATTTGAATTGCATTTAAATAAGACAACTGATCTATCTAGCCCCTAATCTTTCTCTTGCACCAAGTCACACATCCTACAGGGTGTTTCTGGTTGTTTTAAAGCCCATTTGACAGCTGTGGAAATTTCTGGAATAGTAAGCATAATCAATAGTTCTGGAATAGTAAGTGTAAAGAATAAACACAGGACTGCTTGATGGCAATGGGAGAGAATTTTGCTCCCAGATCCACAGGGTTCACTAAGGATGATGGAGGTATTTTTGTCATTGTGTGAGATTTAGCATGCTCTGCATTTTTCTAGATGACAGATAAGAGAGAGAAGTTTATCCAATACCTAACTAAACCAGCTGAAAATTACCCTGTGGCTTGGAAAGGGATTGTGGGTGTCCTACTAGAAAAAAAAATACCTGCTTCCTGCTTCTTGAAGCATAGCTCCCACTTTATACAAATTCTTTTTAAGGAAATGAAAAAGTTCTTTAGCAAAGCAGTTGTTGAGAATTTTGTCTTCCCTGAAACAAACAATTCTTGCCGTGGTACTTCCAATCCATAGTCAGATGTAAGAAAGAAAGAAGCTTTATAGACATACCAGTCACATGAAAATCATGCATCCAAAAATCTCCAGAACTCATGAGGTGTTCTCACACCTTAAATGCTGGCTATAAGACAGAAAGTATTCTGCCAAGAAGTAAATTAACTGTATTTGTATAAACATTTATTAGTCATTGTTGGTTTGGACTGAGATCCAACACAACAGGATGGATTTAAAACACAGGAAACTGAAGAGGTCAAACAAGGTGACTACACATATGTACTTAGCACATGACAGTGACATACCCAAGTCACTGTGCTCACTGAGAAAACCTTGGGAGGCTCTTCTTTTTCCAGAGGAGTCATTTTACAGCACCATCAGCCAACCATCCAAGAGAGGGGGAAAAGAGGACAGCTGGCACGTAAATAGTGTCTGAAGGTTTACAAGTTGCTGCTTTCCATGTCAGTAAAAATCACCAACCCTAAATGCAAATATTCTCCTGATAGCTCCCTGCCTTTTCCAGGAGCCCTTATTGTATCTCTTGTTCTGCTTTCTGAGCATGCTGACAAAATGCTCTAATAAAAGTTTGTTCTTTTGATTAATTACAAAATTAAGCGGCCATTGAGAGTGGATAAATTAAGGAGAGAACAAGTTTAATCTCACAAAAAAATTGTTACTTGACCTTTTCCTCTTTCCCTCAACTCTCTCCCCCACCCTTTATCAGGAGATATAAGAGTTGTTGTGAAGCACCATGAAAATCTGGAAATATTCCCCTTATCATAGAAGAGTCCATTGCTACAGTTCGTACCTGATGTAAGAGAGACCACCCAGGGCCACTCTGCCCTCGATACAACTCTGGGCTGTTCAGGAACAGGGGAGATCTCTCAGCATTCTTTGTTCAGTTGAAAGAATTGTGATTTTTTAGGCTAAAAGTTTCCAAATACATAAAAACCTACTGTTTTGCTGCTCCACCAGCATGCCCAAGTATCATGATGCTTGGAGTACTTACACAGTAAGAAATGTCACATAGCTCTTCATCAGAAGAAGCAGCTATGCTTTACCCTCACTGTCTGACCACACCCAATAGGAAAGTGAGAAGGCAAAAAAGGGTAGCAGGCAAGAAGTAGTGAACATCTTGCCTTACCTTTTTTTCATAGGATTCTTTTTTAGTGAACAGAGTTATTGGTTAATATTACCTTTTAATATGCAGAGAGTTTTATTTACCATCTCAAGGCAAACTGCCAGAATTAAGCACAGAGCATAACTAAGAGCTCAAACCATGTGCCAAAGTACTTTTCCTCCCTTGCTTTCTTGTCTGCTGTGAAAGCAGTTATAGAAACCAAGCAGTGATGCCATTCATTGCATTTAATACTGATGGCTTCCTTTACCTTGAGGCAAGCAGCCAGCCAAACAGAAAGAAGAGGAATGAGTGTACTTGGTGCTGCTACAGAGTTGATGTTCTAGTTTTAACAAGCAAACATTAAGCATCTGGCATTGTTAAGAAACTAAGCATGCAAAGAGGCATATAGACCAACATACCAGAAACAGAAGTGCTTGGCCATTGTTTGAAACTAGCTTACTAAATGCACCTGCTGGATTTTATTGCAGTTTCTGTTATATTTTCCAGCAGGACTGCCTCAGAGCAATCTCTACCTGGATTTCGTGTCTTTCCTCTGACGTGTAATGTGCCAGACAAGAGTCTGATGTCTGGCAGACCTGTGCCTTCTCAGAAGGCATACACTGGCACAGAAAGGCAAGTTAAGTGGATTCAAGGTCCTGCCCCAATCAGCTCAAATCTCTGTGACAGAACCAGGCAGCAACACCTCTTGCACAGGTTCAGTCACTTTCTCTCAGTACATACAGCCTGGTTCCCTTCCTGTACTAGCATGCAGTACAAAGAGAGATACAAAATGTTTTATGAGTAGCTGAGAGCTTTTGAACAAGTTTACAGGCAAGGTGATACTAGGACAGTAGGTACACAAGGAAGATTGGCAGATTGATACAAAGGAGGAGTTGCGCTGTATGGAGGGGCAGGGAGAACGTCAGAAGCTCTCTAGTCCAGTGAGCTGCTGAGTTTTGTGAATCCACAGGAATATCATTCTAACAGCTTGTTCTGGAATACTTTCAAGTAAAACAAGACCTAGGAAGTGGCTATAATTTCTGTAGTAAGAAAGATGAGTATTTTGAGTCAACATGGGGAACAAAATAAGACAAGAAATAAGAGATCGTTGTTAGTAAGTAGAGAAAGTATGTGGCATATATGGTCTACCTAAAGTACATGTAAAAGAATAGCATCTTAGTAAGAAATGATCCTTGCAAATTTGACTATTAATCTACTTCCTAAATAATTAGCATATTCAAAATACTTCCCATGATTCCTTCTTAAAATACATTTCAAAGTTTTCGGCATTTTAGAACACTGATTGGGAAGTTTAGATATCAAGTAGCAAAATGTGAATGTTTCCAGAGAACATAAAGTTCTTTCCCTTACAAATAAAACTATCTTTCAGGAATGGTCTCCAAGGTAAGCAAACTGATGATACTTTGTCTTTCCAGTCAAGTTTGGGGAGTTTTAAGTTTCAAGTCTAAATGAAGTCAAGGACTTTATTTTACTTATTATTTTTTGTCTTTGACTAAAAAAAAATTTACCAGATTGATAAAGACATAGTCACTTTTGAAGTGGTGTCTTCAAAAATCAAGATAATCCTGATGCTTTAGAGGGAAAAATCTGTGTAAATGACACCAAAGACATACAAAGGAGCAAGTCTGAATTTGTTCCAAGAAATCCTTTGGCTTCAATACACAGAAACACCAGCACCAGAGTTTAGGGATAAAAGAATAACTCTCTCTACTATAAAGATAATCCCTTTTTATTTCTAGAAAAGGAGTTTTACAAAACCAGTAAAAATAGTTTTCCTTTAAATCTTCCAACAGAAGATTCAGACAATGCTCAGAAATGCTCAGTAATAGACAATCAAAGCAGATTAATTTCTATCATTAAATCCTTCTCAGAGAAAATACTTGGAGTGCTATCAAAATCTTACCTAGACCACAGAAGCAGGACAGAAATTGTACACGTCTGTGTTTTATCCTCCTTTTCTTTTCTTAAGAGGGTTTTTATTAGTAGGCATAAGGAATAAGTGCTAGCTCTCATTTCCTGGGGAAAAGTATGCCCTTTGTCCCATGTGGGCAGAGACTAGCAGCTGCAATCTACCTCTTTATTTCTGCAGGTGACATCATTCTAAAAGGGTTGGTTCTTCCAATACAGAAAGCCACAAGTGACTGATCATTTGGGGCAATAGTCTCCTTATGTCATAGCCAGACATATTTTGGATCAAAGCTTTATTTTGTATGAAAAAGAAAATATAGGGTTCTGGAAATTAGTAGATTTTACCCTAATTTCACTTCTGATTTCATTTTAAAATGCATTGGCATTTTCAAAGCTTCTTTGTTGTCATTTCATGATTACTATTTGCTTGCATCACCATCTTGTATTTACTACCATGTGAAAACAGTTCTACTTCATAAACCACAAAAGCCCTTTGACATTCCTTTCAGTGTATCAATAATAATGTAATCTGATGCCCTGGGCATTATGCTACATAGTTTATCAACACCACATTAACCACTCGGTACTTTCTGCATAGCGTTGCTATCTTATATATGATCAGTTCCTGCCTAGATCACAACTATTTGGATTGAGAAAAAAAAGTACCATCTTGCCTCTTAGCTGTTGGTCATTAAGTGTGGTCTCATCCCAGAGACATCAAAATATGGTTCACGAGACACCACAGACAGTGGTCATGAGACACCACAGTCATTCCCACACAGCATCTGAAAACGAAATTTCAGATTTACAGGAAAGGCCGCAATTCTTCAGCAGACTCATGCACAGAGTTCTTATTGAAACATCTTTTTTCTGACCTTGCAAAATCCATTCTCAGAATCACAACATGGTTTAGACTGGAAGGTACCTCTGGGTTTGCCTTGTCCAGCCCCCTCTGACAAATAGGGCTAACTGAGTCACTAGTATTCAGCAAGAAGCATCTGAATAACAAAAAAGAAAACCCTGCCCCTTGCTACAACTCACCAGTTTTCTAACCAGTCTGACAAAGAAGGGAGATAGGCAGTGGCAGCACTCATCCTGGCCTGCCTCACTGCAGGCTGCAAGGGGCAGTCTGCCAACCCAACACACTCCATCCTAGATCATCAAACCTCCCACTGCCTGGACCATGACTTCAGCATTTTTCATGTTCATTGTACTCAAACAGGTCCTTCTGTTTTCTTCCAGCTTACCCCTTATAGTCTGCATCTCTGTAACATAGCTACTTTACTGTTACCCTCAAATTTGTCCATTCTTCTTTGCTGTAGCAAGCCCAGATGATTTGGCATAACCAGATCATCCATTATAGCTTTGGCTTAAACTTCACTTTTGTATACCTCATGCTTCACTGCTTTATTTCAGCAGTTCGTGTCTTGAATGTACACTACTTGCACATGAGATCTTGGAAGATTTATTTCGTTTGATAATAAGCTGAGTATCAGCAGAGCTTGCCCAGCCTGACCACTATGCACGCAACCTGTACTTGACAGAAATTTTTGTGAATATTTGTTTATGTTAAAAGGTGATTTAAACACTTGAAATTACAGCTTCTTTAAAATAGATATTGGAGCAGTTTCAGAGCCTAGTAGCTAAAACCCTTGTGCAAGAGAAATCTCATCTACAGTAATTTGGAGTTTTCAAAGTATCAACCACTTTTAAAATATTCATATCACTGGGCTCAGAAAATAATTGATGAATTTTCTGAAGAGTCTCAGGCTGGATAATACCAGAAATTCTAATAAATCCTTTTTTAGCTTGTTTTTTAAAATGCAAATTTAAATAAAATAACAGGAGTTTCCAAAAGTCAACTCTAAGGAATATGAAGCACTGAAATTAAGAAAATTAAGCTCATATTGTTTATATTAAATCCAAGACACAGAAATGTACCTCATAGCTGTTCTTCATACAGAAGTATGAGGAATAAAAGCATTTTGGCCAAAGTAAGTGAAAACTGAGCAGCATGTTCAGATTTTAATGGTAGTCAAGAGAGAGCTCAAGAAGAATCTGGGCAATGTTCTCAGGGACATGGTGTGACTCTGGGGTTGTCCTGTGCAGAGCTGGGAGCTGTGGATCTTTTCCAACTCTGGATATTCTTTGATTCTAGAAAAGTAATTTTGTAAAACCCAGACAATCTAAAGCATGAGGTCTGCGGCTGGGACATGATTGTCCAAACATTTCTTAAATTCTGTCAGGCTTGGTACAGTGACCACTTCCCTAGGAGCCTCTTCCAGTGCCCAACCACCCTCTGGGTGAAGAACCTCTTCCTCGTGTATAACCTAAACCTCCCCTGACACAACTTCAGGCCATTCCCTCAGGTCCTGTCACTGTTCACCACAGAGCAGAGATCAGTGCCCGCCCCTCCTCTTCCCCTCATGAGGAAGCTGTAACTGCAGTGAGGTCTCCCCTCAGTCACCTCCAGGCTGAACAGACCAAGTGACCTCAGACACTCCTGATACGGCTTCACCTCAAGGCCCTTTACCATCCTCGTGGCACTCCTGTGGACACTTCCTAATAGTTACTATCTCCCTTATATTGTGGCCCCCCAAACTGCCCTCAGCACTCGAGGTGAGGCTGCCCCAGTGCAGAGCAGAGTGGGACAATCCCCTCCCTTGCCTGGCTGGTGATGCTGTGCCTGATGCCCCCAGGACAGGGTTGGCCCTCCTGGCTGCCAGGGCACTGCTGACTCACACTCAATTTGCCATACTTCCTAATGAATAAAACATTTCTAGGTTAAGTCCACAACTTAGGAAATGAGACACAATAAAGTTTAAACAAAAAGCTTCTGAAATACCACTAGTTTAAAATATTTTGGCTTCCTATCAAATCAGAGATCTTCAGGCTTAGTTTAAAGGTATTTTAATCACAAGAACTGTTATCTGAAGTTGTAGATGCTTAACACTCCCAAAAGCAATTTATAAGTTTGTAATTACTTATCATGGGCTTAAAAGCTTGTATGAGAAGAAAACGATAACTCTTTTACACTCTTTTTAATTATATAACTACCCAGGCAGGGCAAGGCAGTGTTGTTAGGGGGGAAAATCTGCCATTTAAATTTATGAACATAATGTGTTGTTGACTGGGCTGAAAATGTATTTCTTAAATAGATTCCCATGGTGCAGCTGGTTGAAAGAACCAGGTATCAAAAATATCAGATATCACGGATGGGCACATGAGCTTTCATTTATGCACAAAAAGATGACAGCTGCTAAGCATTAATACCACAGATGGGGATTTTCATCACATCACTCTTCTCACAAAGGATGAACATATTCTGTGTTTATACAACTGCACAGAGAGAAATAGATGATTGGTTTTGCTTGTTGCCAGAGAATCTGAAACTTCTACAGTGAATAATTATAATCATATAAATAGCTGTCCCATCTAGCATATTCTTGTTTTCATAATGCCACTGAAGACAATACTGATCAGGATCAGCAATTCAGTCTTAGAGGCAGAATCAAACTCTACCACTTCAAGTTTTGACACAAGTGAATAAAATACCTTGAAAACTGCATATAAAAGTCATGTCTCTTTCAAATCTAAGTGATTAGGTTTGAAATGGCTGATTTAAGCTCAAGGCAAACAGGGAGATAGGCAACTCATAACCACAGCAGCTAGGTTTGTGTTCATACTTCCTCCCATCTATCAAGGTCACTCTCAATTATCTTTGTAAGGTCAGGGTAACTTGGGAAATGCTCCTGAGGGCTGGCAGAAAGCAATTATCACTGCTCTCTTCAAGAAAGGCAAGAAGCAGGATGGGAGGAGCTATAGGCTGGCCAGCCACACCTCAGTGCCCAGAAAGGTGATGGAGCAAGTAATCCTATAAACGGTTTTGAAATATGCTATGAGGAAGAAGGAAATTGAGACAAGTTATCATGGATTTAGAGACTACTCAGCCCTTGGTGAGCCTACATCTGAAGTGCTGGGTCCAGTTCTGGGCTTCATGGTACAAGAGACAATGGGAGGCAGTCCAGAAAATTGTCGTGAAGGTGGTTAAAGGACATGGAGGGTCTGTCATACAAGAAGAGACCCAAGATCTTTTAGCCTGGAGAGCAGGGGTAAGGCGTAAGACTCTGAGGTAATCTCATCAGTGGATGTAAATATCTGATGGGAGACAATAAAGAAGACAGAGCGAGACTCTGCTCCATGGGGCCTGGTAACAAGACAAGAGGCAATGGACACAAATAGAAATCCACAAAATTAAGCTTAAATATAGCAGAAGCTTTATTACTGCAAGTGGTTAATGACTGAAGCAGGTTACCGAGAGAAGTTGTGGAGAAGGCCCCCAGCAACTTACTTTAATTGAAGCATTAGTGTTGAAATAGATGTTTTTCTTCTACTCCCAATAATTCTTCTTTATAAGGAAAAAGTTGGAAGAAAATTACTATTTTATTATTTCTAGGTACACTTTCTGGTCATAGTAATGAAGCACTAAAGTTGTGTCCATAGCTGTCAACTGTGTGTTCTTTAAACATCTTACATCATAAGGTCTGCTTTTCACATTTGTTTAGTAACAGAGAGCTGTGCAGATTATTACTTGGCTCAGAAAGATAAAGTCATGAGTAGAAAACAGGAGAACTTGTGGAAAAGGAGAAATAAGAAGGCCAGTGACAAAACTTCTCTCCCTAATATCACCAGTGCATGGCCATGGCTCCCACTCAGCTCAGATAAAAGGTCACAGAGGGAAAGATGTCCAGATCTTACTAGAAAGTATAGGCCTCAACCAGAACACCTGATTCTACAAAACAAGGATCTAGCTGTGCCCCTTTCTCTGGAATACAATGTATTCCAGGTCTGCAAGGGCACAAAAGTGAAGCTCTGGAACAGAGCACTCCTGGGAGTGCCTCTAACCATTTTATTCTTCTCCACATAGCAGATGCTTTTCAGAAACCACTAAAATCTCACGTCATTTCACCTTTTCTCTAATACATACCACTCAAAGGAAACAAATTCCTCATTATTTGTCTCCCAACATTACAGAAGCACAGAACGGAACTAAATAAAACAGGGTCCAACTACCCATGTGCAACAGCTGTTTCCTTCACAAATTTCTCCATACCCCATCTGTTTCAGGGGACAAAAGGGGTTCAGCATCCCTCCCCCTCAGAAGTCATGGCATAACGTAAAAGAAATTGTATGGAATAATTGCATTTTGATACCATTCATTGACTGCAGACACATGAATTCACCACACATCATCTTATGCAGCCACTAAGGAAAATAATTTACTGCCAGGACAGTGTCTGAAAGTCTCTAATACTTCTCTCAGCTCTAGTCATCAGAGTCTGGATTTATTAACTTGCAAGAGATTGTTTAAAACTGAGCTTTTCTGGTAGTTAAGAAATGGGAGGCTGAGTAGGATAAGAACAATAGGACTCTCATTTATGGGATTTAATTAAACTCAAAGGAAGCTCCTGATTAGAATATGTGTGGGCAGTGGTTTCTTCCCTATTTAAGATGTTATTAGAGGGAATCCAGTAAGTGTTTCATTAGTGTTAAGTGCAATCAGAGAAGTTGTTTTCTACCAATTAAATGCTGCTAAATAAATAGTTAAAAGCAGTTGGCAGTATAATGCATTCCAGCTGCTGGATTTCTTCTCAGAAACTTCACAGTAGATGTGTTCCTCTATGCACACGTATAAAACAAGAGAAATTTGAGGAAAGCACCTTAAAAGCCAGAATGGTACTGGTATTCATTGTCAAGGTAATACTAACAAGGCAAGAATAACAGCTTTTTATGTAGTGGAAAACAGGACAAATGGCCTTGCATCTCTCCTACACACTTAGCCTGAGTTTTTGCATGATAGCTTGCATGTAGCCTGTAAAAGCCTCACTGAAGGGGGCTTCTGTGCCCATATACAAATATATGAGGACTCTATTGCAAGAACATCTTAGTTCAATATCTTTTTTAAATGGAAGCCTGAAACACAGACCTGTACAACAAATTATCAGCACTTTTCTCATGGATAAAAAGCAGAAGAGTTGGGGTTAGGTAATCTTCTCCCATGCATCACTTCTCACAGTAAGCCTCATGAAGCTCCACAGCTTTGGGAACAGCTGGGAAAAGACCCACTGGGAGCTATTCTACAGGCACTATTCCTATGGCAAAGGGCTGTCCCTGCTTAGAAGGACCTTAATTGCAGAGGTGAATTTAGGGTGACAAAACCACACTTGTATAAAAAGGGAAAGTTACAACTTCTAAGTACACAGCAGAGGGGAGAGATAGAAGGTGATCTCCCTAAAGTCCCCAATAGCTAGGTAAGTTTTTGTGATGGGTTTTATGTGCTGTAGTGAAACAAGCACATTTAGGGCACTTCCATTCCTAACTAGGCATCATTGTGCTTATACAAAATTTTAAAAATAACTTAAATTGGAGGTGAGTTTTCTTGCTGTCTTAAAGCCCACAGAAAGCCTTTAAAACAAACAGCAGTCAGAAAATAAACAGGATGTGGATTTTACTCTTGACACATGCCCATCCCATTCCACCAGCAGAACATCTGTGAGTCATTCCAGATGTGAATATTACGTTGTTCTACACCTAAAATGAGAGGTGAGGGAAACAAGAGAATAGACTCTGAGTTGCAACTCTGCCTTTTTTCCTTTTCCAAAATCCCTTTTGTTTTATTACCCCTGTATGCTTTGCCTGGCAACCCCAAAGCACATTTGTTTCCCACTAATACTTGCGATTTTTTTTCTCCTTGTTTCCCTCACAGTTTGGTGTGGTTTCTTGCATAAGCATGGCATTCCAAGCACAGAGTTATATTTAACACTCCTCTCATCTCATTGTTTGTATGTCAAGTCTAACAATGAAAAACCACATTAAACAAAGACATATTTGCTCTTTAAAGGCATTTTCAGCCAAGGCTCACAAGATGGAGTCACAACTGTCTCCTCAATAATAAAAGAATGTCTCATCTTTGCCAGGCAGAATGATACTTTGATACTCCTCAACTTATCTGAGTTACTGAAAGTAAGGGATCTCACCTTATCTAAAATGGTCTCAGATCCCCTTTTCTTCATCTACAAATAAAGTGGGGCTCTTTCTGCCACCCTGTGCTTTCATAAATTAAGGAAATAAACAGTCTCAAAGGTTACTCTCAGAGAATATATCCTCATGTTCTGCATTCATTTACAAATAGTGTTACTCCTCCATGGTTACTCTTACAGGAACACAGTGAAAACTCCCAGTTTGAGCCATCTTTCTCCCTGCCATTTTAGATTGTTGCCTACAGAAATTTTAACACTGAGATAAAAGTAAGAATCTGCTCATAGTCTCATGAAGCATCAGGAAATGAAATACAGGGGAAACCAAAAGGGGAGCAGCACACACAAATACTCCTGCACAGTCATCAGAAGACAGAACAGGATACTCATAAATCATGCAGATGACAGTGCAGCCCAGAGACAGGAAAATCAGTTGTGGTTGTAGGCCTATGAAAGACCGGGCATCAGTGCTCTCCCCCTGCCAGTTTCAGCTCATAAGCTGCAATTGAAAAGTTACTGATGTGGGAGCTGTCACAGAGAAGTGATGGGCTTACTACTGAGCAACTGGACAATCAAAACAACCCCAGAATCAACGATGCAACATCTCTTGTTTTGATTCTCAATCTAGGTCTTTAGTTTGGTCCTGACTGAGAAGCTGTCTGCTTTCTGCGGAGTCAGCAACCCACAGAACTGTTAACCTGAGGGGCTGTGGGTCTGTGCGGTGCTGCTCAGATTCCTTGGCTGCAGGGCAAACTCACTCAGCTGACAGAAACAGAGGAGCCTGCAGGTAGCTCCCACTGGGTTCCAGCAGTTACACTGCCTGGGAGTTCTTGCCTTATCTGAAAGTGTGGCAAGAAGTCTTCATGATAACATCCCTTAGGAATACAGCTGTTCTCTTGTAAAGGAATTACATCTTACCTTGAAGGACTGAAAGAGAGAGGTTCTCTCCCCAGACAGGGTTGAGTCTGCTCTGTGCAATGCACCAGGAGAAAAGGCATCTGGACTCCGACTGATGCTGCACGGATGTGGAGTGCCTGTAGGTCCAATCAAAAGGTGAATACATGAATTTACAGCTTCAAAGGGGGATATTCACTCTCTGTGTATATTCTAAATACTTCTTCAGACATGAAATATGGTATTTAATCCCCAGTTTGCAATTCGTGCAAGACCTCCACAACAATTCCTGGATCTTGATGTAGCAGCTAAGCCTGAAAAAAACCTAAAGACAGAATAGAGGTTTGTGAGGTTTGTGAGGCAATGTGAAGGCAGCACCAGGAACAGGCAAAAGAGTCATTAGTACAAGAGTGATGGATGCATAGACATCAGGAGAAGGTTGCATCGCTTGAAAAGAAAAATCTGCTTTGAGAATTAAGAAATGTATTACAGTAGGATCAGTGTTGATTATGCTGAAGTATTGAAGAATTTCTATCACTACATTCTGGAGAGAGTTAGTTTTCAGGCGCTCAGAGCACGAGTACATGCCATGAAGTTAATCAATACAGTTTAAGAATTTAAGAATCTGAGTGAACTCCCTAATGTACAACAAGCTCTGTTCATAATGCTGTTGAGCCTCTGTGCACTTTTGTTGGGCTTCATTTGAACAGTGCTAAAAAAATCAGTGGTTTGAGTACAATGAATACTGTTACAAAGTTGGGAATAATATAAAAACTACATTATAGTAGGTTGCTCATAGTGCATCCGCTTATTCTCAGTAGGACTATAGAACCACTAAACTGGATTAGATGCATGGCCTGCTCCAATACTGCCCTCCAGCTATGACCAGGGCCAAACATTTGAGAGGAAGAAGTAAACAACTCCACAGGACACAATATTGTAAGACCACCCTCCAAAACAAATTTCTGCCTGACTTTATACTGTTACCTACAGCCTGGCTTACACTCTTGATTTATTACTATTGTTAGAGACACTGTCAGTCTGCAGTGGTTGGAGATGCCACACAAAGCACATCCAGAACAGCTGCCCCAGTGGAACAGTTTCTTGCATTAAGAGCAGAACAAGAGAGGGTTGCCATGAACAAATACTGCTGCCCTGAGCACAACTCATTTAGCACTTTCCATTTTACAGCAAGAATTGTTCATCAGAGCCCAAACCACACAGTCTAAGACACTACCATGCTAAGCATTGTTTCACAGTGTGACATCTAAACCTCTCTTCCAAGATATTTCTTTCTCAATGTTCCATGACCAAGGATTTCTCCACAGGAGCCCTCTTCATGGGGTCAGAAAAATATTCAACTCAAACTTTTTGTGGACATGACTTTCTTCTCCTTTCATGTATCTGATTTTGTTTTGTTTTGTTTTGTTTTTTAAGAGAAAGACTAGAAAGAAATCCTGGCTTTAATCCTATTGGACCTAGGTTGCTGACCTACACGTGCTTTTTCTGGTCATGCTTCTAGCTCAACCGAACTCTTGCAGCAGGGGAATGTGTTGAATTATTTACTTTACCCCAAATTCAACTATACTGGCTAATTGAATTCATCAGCTTTCATTAATTGTTCCTTTTCTGTGGTGGATTCACAGATTCCTGTTAAGATGTTGCTCTCGGGGTTTTTTGTGGCACTAGCTAATGTATAATAGCTACAAGTTTCCTTTTATATGCACAAAATATCTGCATTTTGCAAACTTAAATAGGTGAAACAGGTTCAGTGGGATAGAAAAAGGGAAAGTAAATGGGATAGAAAATGACTGATATTTTTCTTTTTTTAAACAGAGCCTAAGCCACGGCAGAGTATTTGTTGCCTGCTTGTCTCACAAACTGTGCTACAAAAATGTATACACTGATAAAATATCATTTATTCTGGTCCTATTCAAAATCACACCACACTATGAACAATTATGATATGAATAAAATGTGATCCAAATAGCTTACATTAAGACACCAAATGGCACAGGAATAATTTTGCAAAAGAAAAATTAATCCACTGTATGAACATAAACATTTACATATTTCCAAGTGAAAGATTTACTTTGAGAGGAGTAAGGAAGGGCAAAGGGCAGTATTGAGATTGGGAAGCAATATAATTGCATTCTATTTCTAGATCTGCTGCTGATTTCTAGAATTTCTTTGGATAAGTCAGTTAAAGTACTGAGCTTTTTAGCTGAAATAGCAACCCCTCTCCTTCTTCCTCCTACCTTGTCTCCCACTTATTTGGAACCACGTTCATGTTTGGAGCACTCTGAATCTTCCACTGCCTGGCATCCCTAGAACTCAAAGAGATCTGAAAAAAATTATAACCTATTTTGATGAAAAAGTAAGAATCAGATTTACACCTCATTTCCTTAATACAGGTTTGAAACAACTGTCAATCTTCCTTCTCACTTTCCAGATGTGACATGCCATTATATGGCCCATAGAGCAGAACGAAGAGTGAGAATAACAGATCTTGGTAAGCTGTTTTGCCAGGAAAAACGTACACTAATTGGCACTGCAAGCACAGTAAAAAAAGTAGTTTTTAAAAATAGTCTTTATGTATTAAAATACTTTAAAATTCTGGAGCTGTAAAGCTATGGGGATTTTTGCTGCAGTGCACACTGTCCAGTCTTATTTTCTTAGCATAAAAAAAAACCAGAAAAAAAGCTCCTTTATTTATAATCTTCCTCTAGCCAGGCCCTGTGAATGAATTTCACTCTCCATCTGATGGAAAGAGGACAGAAAGGACACTCACATTTTATCAACAGGTAAATTTCTGCATTCATAGGCACTTCACTACCACCACCATCAGCCTCCCCTCAGCTCTGTATGCAGGGCAGTTTCGATTCCCACAGGCAATTCTGGCACCTTTAGCTCAGATACATCTTCACTGGTTTATGTCAGTCAAGGGGACAGTGAAAGTACCCTCACTCATTTCACATGGTATGCAAACACAAACACAGCATTAACAACATGGTAAAGCAACTTTTCTTGCATAACGTACTCCTTCCTGGTTGACTCTGTTAGTTTATTCTCCTGATCACCCCTCTTCTCCTCATTACTTAAGTCCATCAGAGTCTTCCATTCACATCAAGTTCAGCCACTTAAAAAGTCATCCATAACACTGTGGTAAAAAGCTCATTTGTTTTCTTCCGAGAAGTCACCGCAGGCAAGTGTTTTATATATAAAATAATTGTTACATATTTCTAGAAAAGAGCTTGTAGATAAAAAGAATTTTTGTACTCAGCTATACTAAAAGTAAAAAATTGCACTTGGAGAGAATCAAGTTTGTGATATTATTTTTATTCAAACAATGAAGTTTGAAGCATTTTTGGAATACGCCTTTTAGACAGTTGTTATATATTCTAAAATGTTCAGCACTCAGATCAGAACAGCTGGTTTCCTCATACATGCACAAATACAAAATGCACTTGCTTCTGTTGCTTCAAAGTAATAAAATGGTTTATAGGAACAATGCAAAGCAAATGAAACATTTTTTTAAAAACTTCTATTTCCTGGATGTATCTAAGAAATGCATTTAAGGAATATTGCTTATTCTGTAATAAAAACTGTGTTTAGTATTAAAAAAATAAAATAATGAAAACAAACTACCATAGAGCAAGCAATTTATTCAAATAGAAGCTAGATTATAAACCTAACTAATCAGGAGAGAAATAATTTGTAACCTCTGCATTCTCTTCAAAGTTGCAGTGCTTTGTATGACACCTATACTTAAACGCTTGCAGATTTTGGTGTTTAAAATAATCATTAACACAAAAAAAAAAAAATTACAGGGTCAGTTTAGATGTTAAAAAAAAATCCATTCTAACAAATTATATTTTTTAATACAAGCAAAAAATCAAGGTATGTTGCAAATTATTCCAATCAAAACATTGTAAACATATAATTCATAAGTCAAATGAAATCCTATTATGTGCCCTGTTTGTCAATATAAGTTCAGTAACAGAAGTTGAATGCAAATTTTTAAATTTCTATTTTTAAGACTTCTAGAGAACATGCTATCCTTAAATATTGTGGAGAATTAAAAGCTACTCAGAGTGCATGAGGACCAGCTACTCATTGTTTGTGTGCAAAGGGTGTGGCCTTGACATTCCCATGAAGCTTCTCACATCAAAAACATCTGTCAAAATAAATATAAAAATTCAACAGGTGATTTTTTCGATGTCTTTCATCATGTTTTACTACTAAATGTGAAGTGTCATCAACTACCAGAGTCAGCTTTATGATACACAATAATCTTGTATTAAGCTACTGCTGGCATTTAGGAAGTAACATTTTAGAGATACATTGGTAGATGGTGCTACCTACAGACAAAGCAATTGAAATTTATCAGGAAACTGTTTAGTCTATTACAAAAAGAGGCCCTAGTTAAAATGCTTTGATGGCTCCCAGGTACTCTAAAATCTGTGGTGTTCATTTGCCATGTGGAGTTATACCATTGTAAAAAGAGCTTGTGGGGATGGTGTACACACTTGTGTGAAGCTGTCTGATGGACTGGAATGCTTTCCCCTATCCCCTGAGTAGTTGCTAAGTGCTTGCTTCCATACACGTAGCCAACCTTTTCAGCCTGCGTCCAGTGCCAATGCATTTTACACCCTGGGAACTCACAGCACCACGCATTCCTCCGCATTCTCAGGTGAAAACACTGAAAAGGGACGGGAATAAGAGTGATTTGACCTTTCAACCTCTCCAGCTTGCAAGAGCCAAGCACATAAGATATACTCCTGCTTTTACTGAGCACAGTAAAGGAGAACAGCATCTCAACAATTATACTACATCTGTCTGTCCATCATGCTGAAACACATTTTCTCTACCACCCTGAGAATCACAGAGTGATAAACACTGATGAATCCTGCAAATTCAAAAGATAAAAGGAAAGGATACAAGATGTCTTCATTTGAAGGGGCTTTACAGCAAGCATTGGTTGCATTCAAAGAGTGGCAGCCAGTGATTTGCGGTTCCAGTGGAGACCAGTGACAAGTGGTATCCTTCAAGAGTCCATACTGGGACCAGTAACAATGGTGTTAATATTTAACACCATTGTCAGGAACATGGACAGTGTGACTGAGAGCATCCTCAGCCAGTTTGCAAGACAGCACCAAGAGGAGTGGTGCAGGGAAGTGGTGCAGTGGGCAAGGGATGTCATCCAGATGAACCTAAGACAAGCCTGAGGAGTGGGCCCATGGGAACCTCAAGAAGGTCAACAGGATTAAGTGCTAGATTCTGCACCTGGGTCTGAACAATTCCAAACATGGATTCAGGCTGGGAGGTGAAGGGATTGAGAACAGCCATGAGGAGTGTAGCGGGTTGGGTTTGTAACTGGGTAGAAACACCAATTTAGTGTAGTGGTTTGGCCCAAAATACTCATTACTGTTTATCTTCTGTGAGATAAGAATTAGGAGAAAAGCAAAGCAGGCACCAAACTTGAAAGAATATAAAGAAGTTTATTAACAGACCTAAAAGAAGGGAAAAAAAAATTATACCACCTTCAAAACTCTCCTCCTCCCCCCACCTTCCTCCCTTCTCCCACTGACAATGTAAAAAGACAACCCTTAAGATGTTCAGTCTGTTTACCACTTCCATAATAACCTTGTTCAGTCCATTTAGAAAGAGAAGTCTCTTCTTGCTCATGCTATGAAAACATTATCACAACGAGACAGCTGCCCACTTCCAAATATTGTTCAGTCCATTTAGGAAGAGGAGTCTCTCTGCTCGCATGCGAGTCCCTTCCCCCAACTTGCAGCTTTTCCTGCAACTGCTTTCGAGGGTCCACTCTTGAAGTTTTTTGGGGTACAATTTTAAGGTTGAGCCAGTCAGAAACAAAAACAGAGGCCCTTCTCCTTCCCTGGGAGCAAAGGGTCTTCCTCATCTTCATCTCTAGGAATATCTCTGGGAGCATCTCTAGGAACTGAGGTTTCTCATTTCCCATTTGGAGCCAAAGTCCTCATCTGGTCCATCTCTCCCTGTCCAAACTTCTCATGAAATTACAGCTGCATCAGCATCTGCCTATCTCAGCACAGGTGCTTTCGCTCACGAGCTGAACACTCCACCCCCCATATCTTCATGAAATTACAACGGGATACTCTGATACATCATAGCTTCACAACAGACTTTCAGCTTTAAGCATCTCCTCTCTCTCTTCCCTCAGGTTTTCAGCTCTTCACAGCAATAAAAGGGTTACTCTCACCTCAGCCTTGCAGCTGGAATGTGTCTTATCGCTGTTGGTCACCTGGCCTCTGCCGGACAGCGGTGCCGCTTTGCTGAAATCTTGGCCGCACTGAGGGGCGGGGGGGGTTCCGAGCCGCTCTGGCTGCCCACAGCCCTGCTGGGGGGGTCATCCTGGAGCCGTGGCCCGCCCGGCCTGGCCCGAGCAGGGCCTGGGCCGGGCCCGCTGGTCCCCGCTCAGGCCCCGCAGCCACCTGTCCCAGCGCCGGAAACAAGAGAGAGCTGGGGGGGAGTTTGTCTATTCTTAAGTGTGGATCACAGAGGCAGTCACAACTTTAAGTGGCTTAGAGAATTGTCCATATTCAAACTGGCCAGCTGATAGGTTCTATCAGGTCCCAGAGGAAACTGTAAGCACCCCTTAGCAAGGACATCCCTTCCGGGACTATGCTTGCTAACCTATGACAAGGAGAAAGACTTGGGGGTACTGGTGGATGAAAAACTGAGTATGACCTGGCAGTGTGTGCTCACAGCAGAGAAAGCCAACCGTGTCCTGGGCTGCATCCAAACCAACATATCCAGCAGGGCGAGGGAGGGGATTCTGTCCCTCTACTCTGCTTGGGTGAGACCCCACCTGGAGTGCTGCATCCAGCTCTGGGGTCCCCAGCAGAACAAAGCCATGGACCTGTTACAGCAGGTCCAGAGGAGGCCACCAAGCTGATCAGAGGGCTGGAGCATCCCTCCTATGCAGACAGGTTGAGAGAGGTGGGTGTTCCAGAAGAGAAGGCTCCAGGGAGACCTTATAGCAGCCTTTCAGTACCTAAATGGAGCCTACAAGAAAGGCAGAGAAAGAAGTTTTGCACAAGCAGGTAATGATAGAACCAAGGGTAATGGCTTTAAACTGAAAAAGGGTAGATTTAGTTAGATGCAAGGAAGAAATTGTTCCCTATGAGAGTGGTGAAGCACTAGAATAGGCTGCCCAGGTAAGTTGTCAAGGTCCCATCCCTGAAAGTTAGACCAGGTTGGATGGGGCCCTGAGCAACCTGGTCTAGTTGAAGATATCCCAGCCTAAGGCAGGACGGGTTTGGAACTCAATGATCTTTAAGGTTTCTTTCAACTCAAACCATTCTATGCTATTTTGCAAGCTGACAAGATTGATCTTTCTGCAACATTTCCTGTATTTCCAGCTAAGACTGCCCTATATTCTCCAAGAATATTTTTAATCTGAGCATCACACAATGGGCCAGATATTCAAGAATGAACATGTATATGTCTCTGATTTAAATCAGTCATAGATCTAACCCACTGAGCAGAAAAAAAGCTGTGGCTAATCTATTCTTTTGCAGACTATGGGCCACAGAAGAACACAACCAAAGCAAAAAATACATTGGCCAATTGCTAATGGGAGGAGAGAGACTATTTTTTCTTTCTGCTGTATGTATGTCATGAGTTAGCATAGCTCCAGAAGTGATTTTCTTGCAAAGAGGTGCTTACAGCTTCCTCTGTGACCTAACAGAACCTGTCAACTGGCTAGTTTAAATATGGACAATTTTTTAAGCCACTTAAAAATTTTGACCACCTCTGTGGTCCACATCTAAGAATGGGCAAACCCCGGGAAAGCTCTCTCTTGCTTCCAGCCTTGGGACAGGTAAGTGGGGGGGACCCGTATGGGGCCCAGCAGGCCTGAGCCAGGACACAGCCATCCTGGAGCCGTGCAGCCCTGTTCTATCCACGGCCCCCCAACAGCCCTGTTACGTGCAGATGGCGCGGCCCAGCTCTACACATCCCCACCTCCCCACTCCAGTGTGGCCAAAGATTCAGCTGAAGCTGCCCCGCTGTCCGGCAAAGCTCATGTGACCAACAGCAATAAGCGAATTCCAGCTGCAAGGCCCGGGTGAGACTAACCCTTTTAGTGCTGTAAGTTTCCTCCAGAACAGATGGAGCCTGCAGACATTAAGTAAAGAAGGAAGAGCTGAAACCCTGAGGGAGGAGAAAGAGGAGATGCTTAGAAGCTGAAATTCTATTGTAATCTATGGTGGTGATAGACTATGATATATCAGAGTACCCGTTGTAATTTCATGAAATCATGGGGGGTGAAGCGTTCAACTTGTACTTGTGAGCAAAAGCACCCGTGCTGGAATAAGCAAATGCTGAAGCAGCTGTAATTTCATGAGAAGTTTGAACAGGGAGAGATGGAAGCAATGAGGACTCTTGCTCCAACCGGAAGGAGAAGACCTCAGTTCCTAGAGATGCTCCCAGAGATAGTCCTAGAGATGAAGATGATGAGGACCCTTTTTTCTCCCAGGGAAGGGGGAGGGCCTCTATTCCTAGAGATGAAGATGCTCCCAGAGATGGGTGAAAAGAACCTCTGTTTTTGAACAGCTCAACCTTAAAATGGTACCCCAGTAGCTCAAGATTGGACCCTCGAAAGCAGTTGTGGGAAAAGCTGCAAGTTGGGGGAAAGACTCTCACATGTGAGCAGAGAACCAACATGGGCGGCTGTCTCGTGATACTGAAGCCATGAGAGAACTTCTTGTGGAGATGTCTCCATAGTATGAGCAAGAGAGACTCCTCTCCCTAAGTGAACTGAAAAAGGTTATTATAGAGGTGGTAAACTGATGGAAAATCTCAAGGGTTGTCTTTATACATTGTCAGTGGGAGAAGGGAGAAAGGTGGGGGGAGGAGAAGTGTTCTGAAGGTGTGGTATGATTTTTTTTCCTGTCTTTTAGGTGTATTAATAAACTTCTTTATATTCTTTTAAGTTTTGTGCCTGCTTTGCTTTCTCCTAATTCTTATCTCACAGAAGGTAAATAAGTAAGTAATGAGTATTTTGGACCAAACCATTACAATATACAAGGGAAAACGTTGCTCTAAATGCAAGTATTTTGGCTCTGTTGACATCACTTATAATTGGAACAGAAATGTGATCAGTACAAGGATAGTAAATAGTTTTCTTTCTTGCTATTAAAACCACCAGAGTATATTTTGAGTACACAGCTGAAATTAACAGAAAAAGGGCAGAATAAGGTAATCTGAGGTGGCAGTTTTCCAGACAACTACCTTTTTGCCAGTTCTTCTTTAAGTAGGAAGTCCAAGACAAATGCAAGTAGCCAAAACTTTGTTTCTAAGTCAACACACACAGAACAATTTTTAATACTTTGGGTATCCCTGGCAGGGCAAGAAGAAAACACTTTTTTTTAAAGAAAAGAATATCGTACTCTAATAATTAATTCCAGATCTAGTCAACAATGGTTTCTAGAGATTTTAATATAAGCATATTTTCACTTAGTTTATATGAGACATTCTGCTCAATATCTATACTTAGAAGTCCTCAAATACCACGATAATATGTACCATAAATACAGGAAAAATAGACTGGCAGATGTGATTTTAATTATTGAGTAGCTCCAGAACTCCACTAGCACAGATTATAGTTCACAGGCAGTAGAATAACACAGGATCTTCTCAAGAAAGTCTCTACCTCAGCATGACAACAATGAGTAAATGAATATTAGAAAAGTCTTCCACAATTTCGTTACAGTCATTTGTAAGCTGGTCTGTAAGTGTAGTTAGCCTAAAAAAGTAGGGATCATCATCTGAACAGCTTGCAAACTATTTCTTTAAAAGAGAAGTCTGAAAAGGTAAAGTGCTTCACTCTGACGAGTACAGCAAGGAAATGTTCAGTCTCATAAAGAAGTTTGGACCAAAAAAAAAAAAAAAAAAAAGAGGCTGGATAAGTTACAGACACTCCCTAACAGATGGAGGAATTTCCTTCTCTAAGGACAGTGGAATACCAGTTTAGTCATCCAGTAATTGCAACAAATATGGATTTGGAACATACTCCTTTTATTTTTTTTCCCAATTAGTCATGGTCCACTAAACACATCACTCACTGGTTCTGTATGCTCTGCTGCAGAATCTCCTCCCTATTAACTCAGACCTAATGGCACATATGGCACCTGAGTGCTTCCAGTAAGTCCCAGAGAGCTAATACAAGCTTTATGGAAGGACATCCTGTCCAAGAGAAAACATTATGCTCTTTAAAGCCAAAAGCTCCACCTTACTCCTTTCTGTGAATGGTCTCTCTCCTTACTTCAGAATTTTCAGCTCTTCAGAGCTTTTTATCTCTTCTTATTTTTATGTCACACAGATACACATATTTCTTTTAATGTGAGAAAGTAACAGTACCTGAGCAAAAGAGCCAAGCTACCAATCTCATACACATATTTTTTAATGGAGTGAAAGCTTGATAGCGACGGATTTTTTCCCCCAGTTCTTTTCCTTCCCTCAGATTAAACAGGCTACCTTAGAGCAAACAATTTATGTCACTACTTCGAAACATCAGTTCTGTCCAAACCATTCATCATAATTTTGCTGTCCCAATGCTGTGAAAACACAGCATCAGCAGAGCACAAAGTCACCTTCCTGCATATGGCTGTTACATTGTACATTAGTTACCCAAGAAAGGAAAGGAAGAGGTCTCAGAAAAAAGTATACTTCCCTTATATCCCCTACACAACACATGGGCCTTCCAATACACGTGTGTCTGTTTTCAGGCAGGGCACAGCACTGGGTTATGCATAGGAAGTGTTAATCTATTTAAAGGATAATGTTGATTTATTTGTCTTTCATCATGGATCCACAGCCACATTTAAGAAATGTGATTCAGGCTGTCTCCTAGAAAATAAATGCGTAGATTGGGTTCTCCAGAGAGAAAGAAAATACTTTTCTTTGTTTTCCCTCTTAATGTGCCTTATTAAATGAAATGCTGAAGAGTTTTAACAAGAACTACTTCTTTTTGTTAAGTGGTTCTTGAGAGAAATACTGTTGCCAGCTGCTTCCTATGCAGTAGCAGCAGACCCCCATCTGCACTCTGTCCCTGTGAGAATACTCATCCTGTCTCCATGTTTCTGTCTGGGAGGAAAGAGGGGCACTCATCCTTGGCCTTCCTGGCTGACCTCAGAACAAAGAGCTCTGGGCAGAAGGAAGTGCAGATAAAACTCCCCCACATCACCTAAAACTCACTCCTAATGCACAGCTAATTCCCCCACTGCACTGTTCTCTCAAGGCAACAGTAAACAGATAAACTTATACTTGGAAATGTTGTAAGATGAATAAAAGGGGCACAGAGGCAGATGTAACATCTGCAATTCAGTTCTGATCATAAAAGATTAAAATTTGTATCACACTGAATTGTCAGCATTTTGTTTATTTAAGTTTAGATCTCAAGTTGAACTTTACCATTGCAATATTTTCCCTCACATGCACAGCAGCGGTGAAATCTACGTGTGGATACAATCCACATCTATGAATAAGTGACAGCAGCCTCAGGGATTTTATAAAGACAATGTTATTCACTGTGGCCTACAACAACAGTTTGGATAGGTATATAGCTAAATTATCTGGATTTTGATTCATTAAATTCTGAACTTGAAATCAGAGAACAAATTTTAAAGTAATTCTTACATAATTTCAAAAAAAAAAAAAAGAAAAAGTTCACAACAATGATACACAGCCAACTAAAATTTTGTACTCTAGTGTATTTGAGTGTGCATTACAAGATTTATTCTCCTGTGTATATAAATCTGTTTCACACATTCAAATAAATGCAGCTGTGTTTATTCCAGAGAGCAGAGTTCCAGATGTATGCATACAGAACTCCAGATATACATATGAGCACCTTATTACATTACAATTTTCCATTACATTTTTCTAACACTTAGGATTTTATGCCACAGAGCCCTCTGGAATATGCCCCAGTACTTTCAGCACTTGCCCAAACAATACAACCTGAAATCCTAAAGGCCACCCAAGTCTGAATGTCTGTGATACCACATCCATGTTTTGCCTGGAATTGAGAGGAGGCTTTCAGACTGTAAGAGCATAAGGTACAGGTTCAGCACTTGAATAATACCATTCTTTCAGCAGTATGATACAACAGTGAAGTCTTAGACCTTACATAACTTCAAACTATACTAAAAAAAGAGCAACTCCAGAAGAAATTCATATTTTTGCAAACAGGCAATGTCTGCTTGCAGCCACAGTATTGAAGGTATGCCAAAAAACTGACAGTGATACACACAGGAAGGCGCTGGCCTGAAAATGCCTGCCGATTTTTAAACAAAAAAAAAAACTTCTTCTGTAAGACAAATTACATTAGGATGGATTTCAGAGCCCCACAGCATTAAGTAGCAGCTCTCATTAATAAAAATGAAAAAAATATTAAGAGCACAAAGCAATAAGCTTGAAAACATAAACCACACCATTCGCTGCATAGCCTGCTTTTTAGATACCATCAGCATTATTGTACTACTTAAGACACAGACTATAGAAATAGTAATTCCAATACAAACTGCTGTGTTCTATAAAGTGCAAACAAGAACCCTATACAATTTACATTACAGTTCTATAAATTATTTCACATAATTATTTGCTTAGCAGATTATATTCCCAATATGAAACATACAAAGGCAATATACTTAGTAAACAGTGTCATGGAGCACAACCTGAAAATCAAAGCCAGAAAAGAGTGTAAAATAAACAGAAATACAGGGAAGATTCTCTACTAATAAGAAAAATAAGTTGCTTGTATTAGGAAAAGGTTATTTTTTACCAAATAGTAAATGACTGCAGCAGAAAAGAATAGGGAAAATACTGTTATCAAAGGCAAAAATTTAAGATTAATTTAGACATTTTGGCTTTTTATCATCAACTTATTGTGAAGATTTCAAACACCTAGATAGTAGAGACACTTATTTTTCTGAAACCATTGATGAAACCTTTGTGCAAATCACACTGACACCCTGTAAATAAGCATTTTTCAAAGAATAAAAATGTGAGTGCATTCACAGTTGTTTTCTGGTTCAGTTCATAATTTAGAAAGCCTGTTCTCTGTAAATGATCACATGCTGTATTGCAATTGATTTTTAAAATAAATCAATTTGTCAAATAAAAAACATCTATCTTTATTGACTCATAGCACAGAGTCAAGTTGGAAATACTTAAAACATCATTGTTAAGGGATCTGATCCCTAAAAGAAGGATTTTGCTTTCCATAAAATGACTCCATAATGTTTTAACACTTTCATAGTGCAGGCAGTCTAGAAGAACAGTATCAAGAACCTTCCACGACATTTCCTTTCTGGCCTGAGAATTTCTATATAAGGAATGTACACAAAGGGTACATTTTAGGAGGTTACTGGCACTTGAAAGTGGCCCCTGAGGTACTGATGTAGGATTGCTACCATGAGAGCTTATAGTTAACAGTTTAAAAATGAGGTGTGGAGGGAGAGAGTCCAGCATTGAACCTTTTCCGGTGCATACACTGAGGCACTGTACTGCATATGTATCCAGCAGAACCCTCATTCAGCTTGTAAAGTCTGATCTCATACCAGGCATACTTCATGGAAACAGTTTAAAAATAAGTTTTCCCAGTGAATAGCAGGTGGGACTACCCTACAAAATCTTTTTTGGCTTGGGGCACAAATCTGCTGGAATATTTCACCCTAAAGAACGATAAAAGAAGAATTGCTTGAAACTTTGGTCTAGTCTTGCTGGTGTCTGGGCAGAGCCTGATAACTGTTACATTTTATGAAGGAATCTGCTTCACTGTGTGTGTTTACATTCCATAGGTGATGACCAGCTGAAACAGCCATTTTTTATTCTAGGTGGTCTCAAAAGTTCAAGCATTTTTTCATCCAGACAGACTGAAGAGAATCCACTGTATACACTGAGCTGTAATGGGATTTGCAAGTACCTAAAACATGAAAATACCTTATGCCTGCTGCAACTGAAACTCTAGATCCTTTATTAGCAGATGACTGGATTGCTGACAAGAGTTCAGAGAGTCGGTGATAATGAAGTCAGGCATAAGCAACCTGCACACCCTGGAGGAGTCAATAAAGGAAGATAAGAGGGAATTTGGCAATTAGATTGTATTAGAAAGCACTGTATTACAATGCAAACAAACAAAAATATTACTGTAAGGTCAGCAATGAAAGTATATGAAATAGTCTAAATTTATACTATCTACCTATGCCCATTTCTCCTTTACATAGACTCAAAATACCCTAGCAGGACTATTAGCTGTCCAGGTGAGGTATAATCAAACCCTGATTTAGCATTTTTACAAGATTAATCAAAGGGAGATGAATGTTCAAAACTGAAATTGTGTTAATTAAACATCCTCTATACTATGTGCTGGTTTTGGCTGGGGTAGAGTTAATCTTCTCTCAAACAACTAGCACATAGAATAAGACAAGAGACTTAGCTAGTGTGATAAATACTAAAATAGTTTTCCTAAAGCCTATCTGAGACATGACACAATATTGGATTTTGGTCCAAAATCCAGGTCTTTACTGACTGAGTGGGATGAATAAAATAAACTAATGACACATCTTATAGAAAATATAAACACTGAATATAAAGGAGACTGGTGTCAGGTGTAACACTACAGCTTCCAATATAATGGCACAGGGTATTACTTTCTCTGGATTTTATCTGTAAGCCACTGGAAAAGAGAAACTCTTCCAAAGGCTAACTTAAAGCATACAGATTATGCTTCTCTCCTGAGACAGCCTTTGGGCTGACTTTATAGTGGGCTCACTCTTGTGAGAGCAGGAAGCTTGTGTGAACTTTCTCTTCTTCCTATTTATAAGCAGCATATTCTAGTCCACATTGAATCTAGTTTTTTTATTGAATTCTAGCAGCTTACTGGCTGCTTCACAAACTGTCTCATCTGTGCCCCCAAATCCATACCATGTACATTTTAATGCCCTATTCTGACAGAACTGAAAAGGATCATTTTCATGAATACAACTGTGAATGCTAATACTCCAACAATTACAAAGAAAGTTTGCTGCTTGTCATCCATACTGTCCCCTTCCACAAAGCATAACTGATCTTTTGCACTCAGCCATCTGTGCACAAAACAATTAGTGGAAGCACAGAAGCCAGAAAACATCAATGACTTCATAAGGGTGTGCTTACTCTTTCAATATTTCTCTAGAGTATCCTGCCCAGTGCCTGAAATGTCTGTTTAAATGTATATAAAAACGACACTAGCAAAAAATACAAATTCATAGATGAAATATCCTTGACCTGTGACACCCTGAAAAGTCATAATAATCCACAACAAGCAGCAGACAAGTGGAGAGTCCCGGGTTGCAAGGTACAATGTTACCATGACAAAGCTAATACAAGAGGGATACAAAACCCAGTGTTACATCTAATCTGCAGAAGCAAACTGAGTACCTCAGTGCCCTTCCATGCTAAATTTTAGTCTCTCAAGCATTTCTTATTCTCAACTATCACATAGTTACTGTCCACTGAGATATATGAAAAGTTGAAAAGACTTCCAAACAAGAAAATATTTTGAGAAATAGGTATGTGAAACCACTGTGGGTATCATCTCTTTTAGAGAATTAGCATTTGCTCTGTGTGATTAAACAATTCTTTATTGATCCGAGAAAATTATGCTTTTCAAAAAGAAGGCATGTATCAGTATACCTCAACAGGTCTATATGGACCATATACATGCAGTAGACTGTGCTGCTGCTACACACTATTTATTCCTTTAACCACAGAATGGTGGGCTAGGATGGGACCTCTGGAGGTCATCTTGTCCAATCCTGTTGCTCGAGCAGGGCCACCCACAGCTGGTGGCCGAAGGCCATGTCCAGATGGCTTTTGAATATCTCCTAGATTAGAGTCTGAAAGACTCCACAACCTCCCTGGCAACCTGTGCCTATACTCAGGCACCCTCTCATTAAAAAGTGTTTGTTGAGGTTCAGAGGGAACCTTTTGTGTTTCACCATGTGTCCATTGCCTCTCGTCCTCCAGATGAATGCCTTGCTCTTCTACAAATTTTCTGGTTTTACTGCCAAAGCTTATCACTCATTTCATCTCCTATTTAATTTGTATGACAAAAATAGATATTTTAATACACTTGTACTACCATATATTTTGGCAGCATTATCAGACTGTTACCAACACACAGAGCAAACTACCACTTCATTTTACATGTATGACATGTAAAATCTCCTTCAGTTGGTCATCAAGTTTTTGTTTGGTCCACAAGCCTGTACAACCCTACATTACAATGGCACTTAATTTTTATTAATTAATGAATTGTACTCTTAAAGAAAGTATCTCTACTCAAGCAGTTAGCAAGATCATGCCTGTTTCTTCTCTAATTTTAAGGCAAAATGCATACTGTAAGTTATGTGTTCTTCCATATAAACTTGCAAGCAAATTGGTATGTGCTGGGAATTAGGTAATGAAGTAGGCCCTGGCATTTGTATTTGTCGTTTCCAGCAAATCTCTATGGCAGGCAGCATTTTTAAGTCAACTTTTTATTTGAAGTACACATTTGGCTGGCATCCAGACTGCAGACTGCCATGAAAAAGGCAAAAAAATACAACCAGCAGAGGGCAAAGTCAGAGGGTTCTAGATGAACTTCTTCTAGCTGAAGACATCCACTCCCATGAATCCCTGTGGGCACTTGGTGCCAACAGGATCACACTGAACGGAGACAAGGTTCTTGAATTTAGATGGCTGCATGTGACATGAGAGAGGAGGGGCCCAGATGTGCAAGCACTCTGGCACTGTAGCACTGAAACAAACACTGCTGATTTGCCAACTGTGAAGTTTTTCCAGTTGCTAAACTGATTGAAACAAGTTTGTTATGCATTAGTTCTTGTTCACAATGCTACACGAGGGGAACTTGAATGTTCATAATGTCACGCTTGGCTAAAGGCATCTTCTCATTGCCTGACTGCCATTAACCTCCACACTTCTACAGCACTTTGAGTCAAGCAACCCCTGTTGCAACTGATGGCAGATGGACTTAGTCCCACAAATATATGTGAGGAAAAAGAGAGGGAGACATATCTCTCTTTACATGTCCAAGAATATGTAACTCAAAGGAAGGGTGGCAGTAGAAGGAAAAACAGCTTAGGGCTAAGAAAGCATAAAAAGTTAAGACCTGGCAGACAATTACATCATGAGCCATGCACAGCGACTTCAATGGGCAACAGGTGAGAGTAGAAAAAGGAAGAAAATACTGAAAATACCTCCCTTTTCATCACTTATTTAAGAAAAAAAGGCAATGTAATACCAAGGAAACAGAGTAGGGCAATCATTAAGCAGACCCAAAGGAACAATGAGAACATACATGATTTTTTTTTTAAAGTGTGGTTGAATGGGGATAAATTAAGTGGAGAGTCAGTCTCTTCCCTTTAGATGAGAAAAACTAGGTGACATAAACTCCAGAAAATGTACTAGAGGAGGCTCATGAGCTGCCAGAGGGATTAGCTTAATGATTAAGAGGAAATCTGATTCCTGAAAGTCTTACTTAAAAGTACTCAAAATTAAACAAACTTAAAGATCTTGAGACTCACTTTCCTTACACTGTGAATAAAATCATAGAGGGGCTTGATGCCTTAGGTTTTAACTTTTATATTTTTCAAATCCTGTACTGCTTAGTGTGTAACTCTGAAGTTTCTTGTAGCCTGTTAACTTCAGCTCTCTTGTGTTAGGTGGACATAACAAAGCCTCTCCAGGCCTGCTCTTCAAGGACACCCAGACCATCCTAGGCCCAAAAAGTATAAACCAAAAGCCTTTGAGAGAGGGGCAAGCTGAGGGGAATTACATCATTAAACGGAAGCTTTAACTGGAGAATTAACACTGATATGCAAATGAACCACACCTATAAAACTGTGAAGAACTCACGACCAGTCGTCCATCTTGGGGTCAATCTTGGCAAAAGCCTCTGGCTCCCCAGGGTGTAACTTTGAAGGCCCTTCAAATAAATACCTACTTTTATTCTCTCATTCTTGTCTACTCTCTGTCTCTAGGAGGCCTCTTAAGGCATCAGTTCTTGGTTTCCCCCCTTTAGAGGCTTGACAAGCCCTCTACCTTGTCGAGACTCTATTCTAAATATTCTAAATATCTACTAATAATATGTGTCTAACAGCAGTATGTATCTATAAACAAGAATTATAATTACAATCATTATAAAAAATCTTTAATCCAGGATCAGTTTGGTAACTGTGAAACCAGGGTATGGAAGATACAATCAGCTTTGAATGTTATCCAGTGTAAGATCTATTATCCAGTGTAAGATCTAAGTTAATTCTCAAATTGTAAACAAATTTTCTTGATCTTTCCACTTCCGTTTACATGTCAATTATTAGTTTTATATCCAAATGAATGTCTTTGGATATACTTTGGACTAGAATTATATGCAAAATTTGCTTCCAAACCTGAACCAGGGTTACCAACTGTGTAGATAATAAGCACAGGAAAAAATCATTTAAACTACATCATATTCCTTTGTATCAGTCTCTGTTTTCTCAGTTTTTTCAGGAGCAGAAGCCTTTTTTACTCTGGAGTAGTGAATCCAGGGTCCTTTGCCAGCGACTTTGACTGTGGTGAGGGTGGTCAGCAAAATCTGGAATGGTCCTCTCCACTTGGCCTGTAGAGGATCACTGTCCCACCACTTAACACAGACCCAGTCTTCAGGCTGGAAGGAATGTGCAGGGGTGTCCAGTCCTATGGGTCTGGATAGCATGATGTAATTCTGGAGCTTGTGCAAAGTGGAACCTAAAGCCATTAGATATTTCTGTAAATCAAGTTTTCCCCTCATGTGAATTTCACCTGGAACATGTGGAATTTGATATGTCCTGCCATACAATATTTCATAGGGACTGATGTTATCCCTCCGCCTCAGTTGTATGAGGATCCTCAGTAAAGCTATAGGCAAGGCCTGAACCCACGTCATGGATGTCTCTTGGCAAATTTTGCTGATTTGTGCCTTAAGGGTCCCATTCATGCGTTCCACCTTACCGCTTGCTTGGGGTCTGTAAAGTGTGTGCACGAGAGAGCAGAAATTAACAGGCTACAAGAAACTTCAGAGTTGCACACTAAGCAGTACAGGATTTGAAAAATATAAAAGTTAAAACCTAAGGCATCAGGCTGACATCATACCCACAATCATCAACACAATTCCTGTCCTACCTTTTTAGGTAACAAAGGAGAACAGTTAAGGGAACTTGGAACGATAATGAAAGTGCTCACAAAAATGAATGGAACATATGTTAAAATGTGGAGTACTACAAACTAAATTATAGAGACAACAATATCAAAATTAAACAATAATGCTGAAACATGTTTTGA